>NW_006435762.1:1148953-1196944 GCF_000325575.1 Pteropus alecto | reverse complement strand
GGAGGACATTGGTCTCTCTTTAGACATTTTCAGTTTACTCCTACATTTTATTTTCTGGTCATTCTCTCAATTTCTTCAATTCTGCAGTTCTCTCTAAACCTTACTCTCCACCTATGCTCAGTGTACAATTAATTTCTTTTGTCCTCATTGTGGCTGCCACAATCATCGACCACCTTCATCACACACAAATACACATAAATGCCAGCACCCTTACTTTATCAATCTTCTTATTTTCTATTCAAATTTCTTCCTTTCCTCTCTTCACCAGTATTTCTCATCGTATGGCCCTCATATAATCTGCAACAGAATTTCCTGCAATTTTTTTTTTATAAATGCAGGTACTGGGGCCACACTTTATGCTAACTACATCAGATTTGGTGGGGAGTAGGGCTTGAGATTCTGCATTTTCACACACCTCCTGGTAGTTTATCCACACACTAAAGTTTAAGAAGCAACTGAACTTAACCCACTTTAGCCACTGATATAGCGCTCTTTTCCTTTTGAGAATGAATTCATTAAACATATGATGTACTACCTCCACTTCCTCTAGTCTCCTTTTTTCTAATTCTCTATTTCTTGCCCTTTGAAAAATATTCTCTCTAAGGCCCCCAAAAGAGAAATTTAATTTACCTCTTGTTGGACTATATATTAATATTTTAAAACATAGGAGTTGGTGGTTAGCTGCAAATAGAGCTAACAGAGTTAAAACATAAGGATATATTTTACTCAAAAAGTTTCAGGAAATGATGCTATTTTAGTCTTCCTTTTTCAACTGAGTTTGAATGAAAGAAGAAAGGCATTGTGTGGGTAAAATAATGCAATAGAGAAGGGAAAATGGGCAGATGAATATATCTAAAGCAACTTTTTCTAAATCAGTGTTATAATTGTACAATCTAACTGCCAGTCTGCAAATACAGATGGAAGATAGCCAAGATATTTGAGGTTTCACTGTAGCAGGAATTATGTCTAATATTTCATCAACTTATGGAGGATGCAAAAGAGATATGAGAAATGCATTGTCCTTATTCTTACCTAAATTATAACCTATTGAAAGCTACTTATAGAAATCATACTATAATCTACCTATACTAATCATATTATGTATATTGGGAGCTGTAGATCCCAATCTTCGTACTGTCATACTAATTTTCATATAAAAATCTGACAGGATGAAAATGGAATGTTAAAACATTGGTTATTCTACAAAATTTAAAATGTTTAGTGAAAATATAAAATGAAACAATCTGATTTATTTACTCTTTTGATGCTTTAAAAAAAACAAACCAGTACATAATTAAATCAAGTTAAAGTCATCCATTGAAGTGACAGTGTTACCCATGGTCATGAAATATAGTAAATAACCTAAATTTCTTAAAAGATCATTGGTTAAATAAGTTTAATATCTATATGATAGAAATATATATGACCTTTAATAAACCTGTTTTGAAAGGTGTTTAATAATAGAAGAAATGCTCACAATATCAAGATAAGTGAAAAAAATTATTCATATAATTTTTTAAAGAAGTATATATGTATATGCTTTTCAAAGAGACACTAAATGGAAATAAAAGTCACAGCGACTATTTCTGGGTAGTTGAATTACAGGTTCTTCTTTATCCATTTTCCAATATTTAATACTGAACATTTATTATTTTTATAATCAGATAATACAATATACTTTTGAAGGTGGCTTCACTATATTAACAATTCCACGGTCTTGAAAAAAAGAAATTATTCTACTTCCAGGTAATAACGTCTTTTTTCAAGTAATTTTAATCAACCAAAAAAAACAAAAAAAAACTACTCAGAGCATGTGCGCAGAGAATACACACTATTTGTTCTTTCACCTTCTCTTACTCTTGGGCAGCGTAGTTGACTTCCTGGAATGTCATGTTGTTCTACTTCGTGCCAAGTGAGGTACTTAAAAGAATCTGACGGAAGCTTTAAAAAAAGAGAGAAAAGAAATATCATCTGGTAATATACAATTTAGTTAATTTTATGTGTAAAAGTGATGCAAATCCATGCAAACATTCAGCCAAATGGAACTCCAAGTATCTCATGGTGTGCTCACAGAGGCCATGTTAGTCCAATCTAAAGTATGTGTTCTTACTGAAACTTTCATTTCTAACACTTGCAACTGATATATGTTTGATGGTAAATGATAGCAGAAATAAATATATGTACCTATTCATGAATCCACTCTACATCACCTCTGATAAATTGTCCTTTACTATTTTACTGAACAGCTCATGAGAAATCTTCTTCCATTTTAGAACAGTTCTAATTGTTAAGGACTCTACATTCTATGGGCACTAAAGAATTCCTCCACATGTGACTACCATTTTAAGTGCTTGATAACAGCTGTCATCTTCTTCTTAAGTCACTCAACGATTACTCACAGATTATGGTTTGCAAATTATTAAATATCCAGGAAGAACATGTGGTTCTCCTTGGGAAGAGTTTCAGTTTATTGACATTGCTCTTAAAATGTGTAGCCAGTATTGAATGAAATAGTTCAGATCTGGTCATCTTCGTTGTTCTAGACAGTATATTACTGACCAAAATATGTGTCAAGACCACATCTGGGGCAATTCTATACTGTTTACTATTATTGTAGTCAATCAAAATCCCCATTATCTTATATAGCTTATGACAATTTTAAGGTTAGCACAAGCAAATAGGCATATTATTAGGAAAAGAATATTTTGTTAAATACGTACACCATGGATTCATTCTTCTGTTAGCCAGTGTTATACATATACAAACAAACAAAGAATATTTGACTTAAAAAATATCATTAATGTATTTGAAACAACTGCATTTGTCTCATGGAGTAGAATTTCACAGAGTTTATGCTTTGCTTGAGCTGTAAATCTGGGCGACTAATAACAACATAAAAAAACATTTCCACTATTAAATAAGCTTGTAAGGCTCTGTATTAAACCAAGTTAAACATTTCTCTTTATTACCATACTTCTCAGAACCTTTAATAGTCTAATATGTATTGTGAGTCTATACTACAAAATGTTCCCGTGAACTTTTAAAACAAAATTTTTCATTCTTGGAGCAGGATCTGGGACTATGCATCTTGTGAAGCAGAATTTTAAAATGTTGCATCAAAATGAATTGAAAAGAGGTGGCTTTTTAATAATCATTTAGCTTTGTTCTTTTATCTTAATTACTTACAGAATGACCTTAAGTGTCTCAGTAAATATCTCAATGTCTTCATTTAAGAAATAGAACTAGTAATAAAAATTCTCTACCTTATTAACAATAACACTAAAATAATAATGCTTGAGCAATTTTTTGAGATATCCTAAGGATTCGCTACTATACTTTCAAGGAATTCACTCATTCTTTAGAAAAATTCTTTTAAAAACTAAAAAGCACAAATACATTTTAGATTTTTGAGGAATGTAGTCTCTGGCCTATTCTTGGTTGTTCGGTTTGCATGTTTATGGGAGCTTTCTCAATCTCTTGTTTTTTTGGAATTTTTTTTTCTTACTTCTACCAGAGATTAAAAAAAAAATTTTAAAGTTAAATTCTCAGAAGTTGCCACACTCTATTGCCTCTTTCTGCTATTTCTTGAGATTCTTGCTGGGAAGAAAGAATCTAAGCTGAAGATGTATTTGAGAAGAAAGTTTTGGTTTTTCAACTGACATGTAATTTTGTGCAAAAAAGAGTTATGTGGGTGATTGGGGACTTCTGATATTATAAGAACATAAGCCATTGCTTTTCTTTGTTTATATCCAGGTAAGGTTGTCCATGTGTTGAGCTGTGTAATTATTGTTTCTTCTTAAAGGAATAGTGAATATTTGTGTCTTACCCTGTTTTTTTTTCCCTTTATTAATTCTGATAGACCAATTGACTGATCCATTGGTTTAATAAATATTTTTGAAGTAAGTGTGCTTCATTTCATTCATTTATTTACAAATATATATTGTAACTTTGTTACGTGTCAGGCATTCTGTCAAGGCACTGGGGATACAAAGTTAAATAAAATATGGGATTTGCAATTGAAAAACTCATTTTCTGTAATTTGGGAGGCAGACATATAAATAACTCATCTTGACCCAGTGAGATAGTGGAACAATTATAAATAAAGGAAAGAAGTGGAAAAGCCCATATGATTCCACTTAAGTAGGTTAGAGAAAAGTCTCAGAAATGGTGAATTTGGACGGAGAAAATCTTATCTTGTTAAGAAAAGACATTCCAGAAAGAAAGAACATAAATCTTAGACTAGAGGTAGAATTTGAAGTCAGTGGAAGAAAGAAAAGGATTCCATTTTTGTTTTTGTAGTCATTATCTTTTCTACTTATCTCTTTTGTGTTTCTTCTTCCACCCCAGCATATATCTATTTCCTCTCTGAGTTGGGATTGAGTATCAACCTTTCATTTTTCCTCAAATTAAGAGTAGACTTCAGAAGTTTATACACTTATTAAAAAGTGTTAAATATAAGATAAAGTACATTTAATAAACTTGTTATTAGGTAAAGTGCTGCTTAAAAATATTTACCTGAAATGATATTGCAGAATCTGAACATGAGTGGGATGTTCTGATCCTTGACAGAGCCGACCATGTGTGTGACTCGCTCAGATCAGAGCCATGTGAGGAGTTAGATGGAAAAGTCTCCTGGCTGTTTGTGTTTCGACCTGAGGAACTGAGTGAAAGAAAATACTTAAAGTATTTGTATATCTCTATTATAAAGTCTTTAAATGTAAATAACTTTGTATAAAACTATAAGAATAATAAATTATAAGCATCAACTTTTCCACTTAGAAAAGAAATAAATGATGCCCTAGGAATTTACCTAGATCTCAGAAGGACATTTACATCTTATCATAGTCCTAAGCAGAGTTTTACGGCTAAGAGTCTCTTAAGATAAATTCTCCCCAAAGGTAAGATTGTCTATGTAGACTGCATATCTTAGAAAAGTAAATCTATTAGTACACCCAAATACACACATTTGTTTATAAGATATGAATGAGGAGGTCAGCTCTTACATTGGAATATCATTCCTAGTGGAACTATAGCTGCAGATGTACAAATGAGTGTCTGTAAAATCCCTATTGTTTTCCGCATTAATCTGGATCTGGAATTTTCCCACAAACTCATATTTCCTCAAATTGGTGACAAAGAAATTAAAAAGTCGGTTTCTTTAAATAATTTCCCTCACTATGCAGCCCTACTTAACCATTTAACAATCCAGTTCCCTCTGTATTTCCATCTTTATCCCACTGCTCTCCAATACTAATTCTCTGGTTTAATATTCATTGTTATTCTTACACTTTCCCTTTTCTCAGCAATGTAATTAGTGCTGTACATTTTTTAAGCCAATTTAAAAATAATATCTAAATATACCTTTTTATGTCAAGTAAAACTAGAAATTATAGCTCCATTTCTTGCCTTACTTTACTCTTCATAAATCATTTTTCAGGTTCCGACAGATAGCATTCTATATTTTATGGCACAAATATTATGCCCCTGTAGCAATTTTGTTTACAAGAAACTACACATCTCCTGTATATTGAAGTTGTTTTCATGAAATACAATATAGAAATGTCTTTTATTTTTCATTGATTAATTGAGCAGGTACAGTAGAAGAGCATAGTCATTACATCATATTATAAAAAGAGGTACCATGTCATTAAAAAAAAACAACTGTGCCCTATTATCGAGGAGAAAATTATTTCTCCATCTACCATTAAATAAAAAATAAAGAATTTGGTCTTATGTGAAAAAGTTAGAAAATACATGTCTCTCACATCTTTCTCACTTGAGCAATTCTTTAATAGTTTAGAAATTGTTTCCAGAAATTATCAAAGAGTAACTTGCCATAGAAACAAATAAACAAACATTAGAATAACAATACTAAATTGTGCAAAATTTATTATTCTTGAAGCAGGTAGATCCTGTCATATGTAACTGGAGTTTTGGCCAACAATTAGGGAGAAAAGATTAGGGGAAAATAAAGTAATATATCAAGGGATGAACAGAAGATGAAAGTTTAACTAACTTTTTGGTTCATCTTTATTAAAATATGCTAACCATTTTACATCGAAACAAAATCGAGGAAAATTAGGATAATGAATACAGCTGAATCTTTCATCAATGACTGTTGTCTGGTGATTCTAAACTCTAGTAATGAGGTTGAGTTAATAGAAAAACTTAGAAGTCTCCCCCTCTCTTGTTTTTAAATCTAAACGATGAGAAATGGTGTTATTTCACTTATATAATCTCCCCAAAGCAGGATATAGGGGAAATAATAAGTTCACATAAAGAAGATATTTGATAAAAAAGATCTAGTTCGTTGGGGTTTTACCATGCTTTCCTTGTGTAGTGCTGTAAGACTAAATACAACAGCTTCAAGGTAAAATTAAATTTAAAAGTAACTGAAAATCATCTCATCTTAGTTTACATTAGATAATTTTTTAGTTTAAACCAAAAGAATTTTTATGCCATTACCACCAGACGTTATTAATGATAGAAGGTAATTAAAACTTTAGTAACACAATAAGCAACTAACATTCTCTCTCTCTCTCTCTCTCCCCTCCTCCTCCTCCGCCTCCTCTCTCCTTCCTCTCTTTCTCTCTCTGTTCAGAATGAGTGACAATTGGTCAAAAGTTTCAGCAAAGTTTAACTGAAAAGATTCTAATCAGTAGATAACTAGTTTCATTGTTTTTCAGTGTGAAATTTCTTTATAGGCCCCCAAATCTGATTTCTCCCCTCACATTTTTGTAGTACTCCAGGGCAGCACACCAGAGTGCTGTGGTGAAGCGCAGTGTGCTGGCTTTTGTGACAGAAACTTTGGGGCATGCTCAAAATCTTCTTCATTCTGTTACTTCGATCACAAATTCCATATGGAATTATTCTTCAGCCTGCTTTTCTTTGGGAGAAATCTCAGCAATATAAGATAATTTCTAATCCTTTAGTTAAAAAAAAGAAAAAGAAAGAAAAAATAGGGCAAGCTACATAACTAACTCAAACTCCTACTCCATCTATAACTGCCTTGATGTGCACATTGATGAAGTCAAAATTGTAAGATCTGTGGATCCTGTGAACCTAAGGAATAGTGGCTGCTTTGATCTTGGGAAGGTTACTTAGTATTTTCTTATCTTTAATATTAAGATGATGATGTGGACTTTGCCTGAGTGACAGAATTTTTTTGTTTTGTTTTGTTTTCCTTTTGTAACATTATGGTGATGATGACAGCTACTACTACTACAATAATTTTATTGTTAACATTTATTGAGCACTTCCTATGTGCTAGGTGCTGTACTAAAAGCTTCACGTGGATTACCTCATTTAATCATTGAAATCACCTAACGAAGGAGGTATTATAATTGTTTTGATTAAATAGACAAGAAAACTGAGGCACAGAAAGGTGGCATAACTTGCCCAAATAACATGAGTAAATCACCAAGTATTTTTAACCACCAAGATTCAAACAAGATTCAGATAAGTTACTGTGATTCTTTAAATAACTGAAAAGCTGTATCATTATTAGGGTGCAGTTATTAAGGAAAATCATTAATATTGATTTTTCTAATAATGATTGTTCTACTTAAGTATGTATAATAATTGCACTAGTTAATGAAACACATAAATCCAAGCATTTATTATTTACTGAAAACAAAAGTTAAGCCTTTGGTACTAGAACCTATGAGAACAGCATTACGGATAACACCAAGCTGTTTTAAAACTCTCTTACTTTCCTTCCCCCAAAGAAAATAAAACCAGACACATGCAGTTTAGTTGGTATATTGGTTTACTCATTTTTAATCTTTCTGCCTGCAGTGAACAAACAGTTATCGTAAATTACAAATCTAAACCCTTATGAAAAAGGAATTAATATAATTAATGCTCCGATATAAAGCTGCCACGGAGAAGATGCTGCAGCTAAAATTGTACAGCATTCATCAGCAGTGATTTATAGTGTCTTTAAAATAGGTAACATTATCTGAATTAGCCATCTACTGTGGTTTTAAAAAGTATAGAATGGCCAACAAGAAGGAATCAGGTGAGCTAAGACTGCTGGATGAAAAACAATAATATAACTTATCAATTCATGAGCACCTTGCATCGGAAGATTGCAATGTTCTTTACAATCGTGAATTTATAAGCCTCATAAATTGCTGGCTGCATCAGGTGCTATCTGTTTAATTAAAATGTCAAGTTGGTGATTAGGTAACTGTAAGGCAAGTGAGGGAGAAAGTGGCAGATGGCCTAGCTTCTGAGGTGAAGGTGAACTCTTGAGTTGAAGGAGGCAACATTGGACACATACCA
The DNA here is from genome assembly GCF_000325575.1 of Pteropus alecto. NCBI lineage: Eukaryota > Metazoa > Chordata > Mammalia > Chiroptera > Pteropodidae > Pteropus > Pteropus alecto. Next base: position 1,188,658 of record NW_006435762.1, on the reverse strand, counting down.
TACAGAAGGCCAGGGGGCTCCATTCAGACACCTACAGTTCTCAAACTTGTATTTCATATGACTCAATTTCTAAATGTCACATTTATAATTAGTGCTACATTGTCAGAGCTTCTTTTTTTTTTTTTCTTTTTTAGGAAGGAAAGGAAGATCTCTATCCTATTTTTCAGTTAGCAAACTTTTCCCAAATCTTCAAACTCCTTCTCTCTTCCCCAAAATGGTTATCTAGGTTCTCAAATCTCCTGGAATCTTACTAAAACAAGGCACTTCTGAAGTATGGGCTAGAAGAAAATTACCATGAATTCTAGAGCATTAAATTTGGATGAAAGGAAATATCAAATCAGATTCTTTGATTTCTTTGACCATTCTTTTTATTTTTTAAATCCAGAATCCTCATCCTCTCTATGCCTATATTTTATTCATTTGTAAAATGAGTAATGATTATGCTAACTACATTCTAAAGATGGTAATGAAATAATAAAGAGTCCTCTGAAAGAAATTCTTATAAAATCAGGAAGAAATTTGATATTATAATTTGATAGTTTCTGAAATGGCAAATTAGGTATACCAAGTTTTTACATTTGAATGTTATTATGTTTAAATTTCTTATGGCTCTAAGTTAACTTCCTGGAACTAAAACAATAAAGCAAGTAAATAATAATATAGCAAAGAATTTTTCTGAAAAACTATGTGTTTTACAGATATTCCAAAAATATTTCTGTCCCCAAAGCCTAGGATTTTAACAGATATTTCTTAAATTATTTCGATAGTTGAGTATAAACTCATATAATATTGTAATTTTGAAAAACATACAACTGGAATTGTTATTTTTCTACTTCTATCCGAATGAGTCAGATTTTAATTTTATGTGACCCAATTTGTATTCTTATAAATTTTGCATGTCTCTGTTGTACCAGCTCCATGCATATTCCTATAAACACAAATAGGTGCCCAGATTAAGATACAACAAAAATAAAAGAACAAACATCTGTAAAATTTCAGAGGGAAATTTGTAAACTTCGGTAACTATTAGTGGGTTTGCTGACATTTTCAGAAGCAAAAGATATATTCAAATACCAGAAACAATGAAGGTAGAGAGAATGAAATACCACTATGCTCCCTCTATAAGATCATATTTAGAAGTTTTTAGAACTTTATGATAACCATATATATAGTTGCTACTTAGAAGGTTTTTAAATACTTAAACATTTTACTACTCCCTATGTTATTACAACTTTGAAAATTCAACCACATACAACACCACAAGAGAGAAGAATATAGGCACAAAAGGATAACATGGGATTGAGGTGGATTTTGTGAACAGAGGTAAAACTATAAAATCCCAAATGAAATTGACTATGTATTAGAAAGATGCTATAAATAAGACACTTGTTTTTTTAAAAATTTTATTTTATCATTAGTTTCAAATATACAGTACATTGGTTAGACATTTATATAGTTTATAAAACTATCCCCCTAATTGCTCTTGATGTATAGAAATGTAATTGAACAAAAATACTCGAACTAAAAAAACTTTCTTTTTTTCCCTTCCTTCCTTCCTTCCTTCCTTCCTTCCTTCCTTCCTTCCTTCCTTCCTTCCTTCCTTCCTTCCTTCCTTCCTTCCTTCCTTCCTTCCTTCCTTCCTTCCTTCCTTCCTTCGTTCCTTCCTTCCCCCCTCCTCTGTTCAGAATTTTAAGATTAAAGTTAAAGTTGTAGCCTGGGCATCATTTTTTACACTCTCAATAAAATAATTTTATAAAGATTTGTTTACAAAAAATAATAGTGATCATAAAGATCATTTTATACAGAGCTCAGAAATAAACTTCCTCTTGGTACAGTGTATTAAAGGAGTCCGCAAGTAGGGAAAAATAAAGTTTATAATTCTTCATAGAGCTTCTACCCATTTAAAAACTATCGTTTCACAAGTCCATTATCTGCATATTGTGACATAATTTTTAATATTAAAATCTACGTAATACTTAGACACTGCTTGAATTTGCAAACAAAAATAGGACCTTTATAATAGACTGCTTTGGCCTCTAAATTCCTACCTATACATGATTCCTTTCTTAACTATAGGCAATAGATGGAAGCTATAAATAAGTTTCATACACTCATGTAAAACCAAAATGTACTTAATCCTGAAAATTGAATGTGCAGATATTATTTTTTAAAAATATGACAGTGAGATTATACATCAATATAAAGATAAAAAAAAAAGTCAAAGAACTTGCAAACCCCCTAATTGTATAGTGACTTAATTATCAGCATGCTTTGAGAAACATTTATGAAACAGCTATGAAATTTAGGAATGAGAAAATAAGGATTGGGTTTTGACTCTTCTTTAATCTAATTTGTGGCTTTAATAAGCTAATACAAGTCTTGTTTTTGTAGTTGTATTTTTATTTAAACTTATCTAATAGATATTAACTAAAATTAATAGCAAACAGCTATTAACTAATTGATATTTTCTTTTGACTATCTTTTCTATTTTTCCCCTAAATTCACACAAGCTTTCTTAAAGAGCCCCGTGTACCTATAGACATACCATTCCTAAAACAGTAAGTTCACCTTCCTATGTTTTAACAATCAACTATCATAAAAATTGCATTGTGCAATTTAGGGGAGAGAGTGGCAGTAGGCTTTGCTTCTTTTCCAAAGCAATCATCAGTAACACAGACTGCATGACTTTACATATTTAAGTGAAATTTAACCTGGTAACACAATCTATGTTGGTTTATTTGTTTTCTCTCAAGTAATGACTTAGGTTACTTTTAACATTTCATTTTCTTACCTTTCAGACATGTCTTGCTGGTACATAAAGTTCCTCTGGCCTTCATAAAGCTATTTTTCTGAAGATATTTTTCATGATGTTCCCAGGAGGGCATATGAAAGCTGTCCACCAAGAATCTGCAGTCTCTTTTGGGGGTCTTCCATGTATTCACCGTGACCAAGGAAACAAGCTGTAACCTAGCAACCTGGCCCTTCAGGAGGTATTGTTATCAATCTCTTAGAGCTCATCAAAGGAATTCCTGTGCTCCTGGAGCAGCATAACAGTGAACATTGTTTCCAGGGAATGGCCTAGACTGTGGTATAACTGAACCTTGACTACAGCAACATAAATGACAGTAGGGAGAACCGATGCCCATAGCATCCCTTAAAAATGTGCTATCTTCAGCTCCATTATTTTGTGAATGGTTTGCATCTTGCTTGAGTTTAGAGGAAGTCATATTCGTACAATATATCCCTCGGTATTTGGTTTCTTGCTTCTCTTCTATAGTTTCAGAACCAGCAGAGGAGCAAAAGGGAAGTTATCTAATCCCTGCTTGAAACTTGCTCAAATAAAACTTCTTTGAATTGAAAACAGAGAATTCTGCCTTGTTCAGTACAAGAAAGAAATAATAGGCTTTTTTTTTTTCAAAGTGAATTGTTACGACTTTTCACAGAAAAGGGAGAGAATATCATATGATATTATATACTAATTTATTGGTCCAACAAGGCTGCTCAGAGTGCTTGCAATGTATATACATAGCACTGAGGTTTTTTTAAAAATCATGAGTTGATGACTTTTTTTACCCTTGTCTTTTCTAAGCATCCTCAGAATTTCCCCAAGTCCAAAAATTATAGGCTGATATTATCCAAAAATGAATTAGATAGAATAAATATATCAGAACTTGTCTTAATTTATCTTTTTAGCTTTATAGCTCATGACAACTATTCCATAACTCCAGTACCTCAGGCAAAAGCTGTGTAATACTTCAGTTATGTGATTCTGACTTTGCCTTAGGTCATCTTGGGTGCCTTTAAAAAAAAAACCAATGGCTGGGACTTTCTCCAACCAAATAAATAAGAATATCTAAAAGTAGGCAGGGCCTACTCATCATAATGTTTGAAAGGTCCCTGTCATATACCCTCAATTCCTGACTTACCTGCACCAACATCTGTATAGGAGGATGTGGTTCAAGAAAAACACTACCGTCATGACTGGTCTCGCTTTAAAAAGTATAACCACTCACCTAAGATGTTGTCTGGAAATCACAGTAGATTCCCAGATCCATTCTCTCCCTCAGACTCTCAGATGGTTTCATACCTTCTCTTCTCCTAACTTCCATGATCTTTGCCCCCATACTCACTCACACACAAGCAGAATTTCCACAGGATACTATCATCCATTATCCACCTATTCACATCTACCTGCCTATTTGTTCTGCTTTCCCCATCTTTAACAGGTATGACTTACAAATTTTTCTATTTTCATTTGTGGATCAGATCCTATCCCTTCATCTCCACTCAAAGCCATTGGTCCAGAAATTATCTCCCTTCCGTATCATCAATTTCTCCTCTCTGCTGGACCATTCCCACAAAGATATAAACATGCTGTAATCTTTCCCATTTAAAATATAAACAAAAACATTCTTTGGTCCATTTCTTTCTTCAGCTTCTATCCTATTTTTTTACATTCATTACAGCAAGTGTCATCTGTGCTTGCTGCTTCCAGTTCTCTTCCTCATCTCTCTTGAACTCATTCGAGTAACGTTTTCACTCCACTACTCCACTGAAACTACATTTGGCAAGATCACTAATGACTTCGAAGTTGCTAAATTCAACGGTCAATTCCTAGTCCTCATTTTCTTGATCTATCCACTGCATTTGAAACATCGAGTTACTCTCTCTACCCAGAAGCACTCTCTGCATTTGGTTTCTAGGACTCCACACTCCATCAGTTTTCTTTCTACTTTATAACCTCTTTTGCTATTTTCCTACTCATCACCCCACTCTCTTGACCAGTGTGCTCAGAGTGCAGTCTTTAGACTTCTTTCTCTCTTTACTCCATTAATGATCTTATCCAGTCTGATGGCTTTAAAACCACCTATATGCAAATGACTTCAAAATTTATAACACCATCCTAGACCTCCTTCTCTTTATTGAATCCCAGACTCATATGTTCACCTGCCTACTTGAAATTTTTCTTGGATGTTTTATAGTCATCTCAATCTTAATATTCCAAAAATAAACTTCTAAATCTCTTATCCAAATCAGCTTCTTTCATACATCTGTGTATTCAAAATCATGGAATTATCCTCAACTATTCTCTTGTCTCAAACATCATATTCATCTCAATTAAATCCTGTAAACTCTACCTTCAAAATATATTAGAATCTGACTACCTCTCACACACTCTGCAGATACCTTCAAAATATATTAGAATCCGACTACCTCTCACACACTCTGCAGATACTAACCTGGTACAAGACCCTGTATTTCTTAACAATATCATTACAACAGGTGCTTTACTGGTCTCCTGCTATATTCTAGCCCAAATTCTATCTCCTTATATTCTATTCTAAAACACAGCATCCAGAATGATTCTGTTAATATACAAGTCATTTTCCTAATCAAAACACTTCACTGGTTACCTCATATCACAAAGACAAAGAAAAGATTAACATCCTTACAGTGCTCTACAAGGCATTGATGTATTGATGTAAAAAAAAGTATTAATTTTAATATGAATTAATAATAATAGGACATGTCGACATTATGGACCCTGTTATAATGCACTGAGAAAGACACCATCACTCCTACAGGATTCTTGCCAGCATTGCCTAATGCCAACCTAATTATGAACAAACATCAGACAAACTCAAACTGAGGGACAGTCTACCAATAACTCCCTAGTACTCCCCCAAAAGCCATAAAGTCATGAAAGACAAGACCAAAGAACTATCGCCAACTGGAGGACAAATACAATGAGGGATCCTGAATTGGATACTGGAACACAAAACATTGTTTAAATCCTAATAAGTCTATAGTTTATTTAATAATGTTATGCCGATGCTTATTTCTTGAATTTGATCATTGTACTCAGATTATGGAAGATGCTGATAGTAGAGAAGCTAAGTGAAGAGTGTGCAGGAACTTTGTACGCTTTGAAACTTTTCAATAAGTCTTAAGTTATTTCATAATGAAACATAATAGAGAGTTGTAAAAACAGTCCTACATACATATGGTCAATTTGTTTTCCATGTAGGTACAAATGCATTTCAGTGGAAAAAGATAGTGCTTTTTCTACTGAAAAAACTTTTAAACCAAGCTTTTGTGCTTGGTCTAACAGAGTTTCAAGTACCTGGCCCAGGTCTGGCATGTAACAGGCACTCAACAGTGGAGTGAAACTGATGAATTGGAAGTGCTTCAAAAGATTAACATTTCTAAGAGAGAACAAGCACTATCTCCAAAGAAAAACCAAGAACTTTAGCAGCACCCATTAAAAAGCGTACAACGAGAGCTCTAAAATTAAACTGTAAGCAATTTTATTAGGCAATACAATTGATAGAAAGTATGCGATGGGTTAGGGTCCTGTCATTTTACATCTTTTTAAAAAATATGTGGATAAAAACAGATTTATAGATACAGAGAACAAACTGGTGACTGCAAGATAGGAGGGGAGTTGGGGGCCTGGGTGAAAAAGATGAAGAGATTAAAAAGTACAAATTAATGGTTACAAAGCAGTCACAGGGATGTGGGACACAACATGGGGAACATAGTCAATAATATTGTAATGAGTATAGTGCCAAGTAGGTAGTAGAGTAATTGTGCTGTACACCTAAAACTAATGTAAAATAAAATAAAATTTAAAAAATGGTATGGAATAGCTTCACGTGGAATCTTCTAACTTAATTAGATAAACATACATATATTTGCATGTCTACGTTCATATATGTATATATAAAATATAGATTTTTTAATCTAAAATTTAATTTACTCAAGAGTAGCTCGTATAATAAAGTCATGTTGTGAAATAGTAGTTTTCAGTTTGAGTATTTTATAAATACACAAAATTTTTTAAATTAAATTTTTTATTTTCCAAATAAGATAACTAAAAGAACAGAAATACTACATACTTTCATCATCATTTCTAAGATGAAAAGATATATGATGTAATCCAGATGGGAAAAAGACTCTCTTAAAATAAAGAATATTCCTTTAAATTATAAAATGTCTCTTTATAAAACTCTACTGTTTTTTTGTTTTGTTTTCTGATTTAAAAAAAAAAAATTTCCTTGTTTGCCCTTGGCTTTGCTGACACTAACTATGGACCAGTCTTTGGGTCTTGCATAGCCATTATTTTAGAGTCTGTTCTAGAGAAAAAAACAGGCTGCTAGAGTTTGCATAAAGAAGTAGGAACATTCTATTTATTCAGGAGATCTGTAATCCTCAAACTCACAAAGGGCCATAGTGCATGTCATACTAATACAGCTCATGTGTTTTGGTGTGATAACATCATTTGTACACAAGGGATTTACATGAAATATGAAGAAAGACCCTCTTATTTTCAGATAAATAATAGGATGAGTTAAGAGCTAAGCCCTGGAGACCTAAAATATGAGTTCAGAATGATTCTGATAAAAAAAGCAAGAGAAAAAACTAAATGATATTTGGGGTTGCCACAAATCTGATGTAATAGCACTGCTGATTCTTGAAATATTACATTTTTTCTCATACATATATCATTTTGTTTAGCCTGACTGATAAGTTCTAAAGATTTTTCTCTCCTTACAGCAGAAATGACAGCTAACTGAATACCAATTAAAATTCATTTTTTAAAGTTTTATTTGCAAAAAATATGATATATGTGCCAAGTTTCCTACTTTGTTTTGCCAAAGCCTGTTAAAGTTACTGATATTTCTCAGTCATAACAAGTTGCTTCTTAAGGGAAAAGGAAATTATAAATGTTCTATCTTTAATGAAGTCACTGTATGTTCTATACTTGTTTTATTGCACTCTAGTTTTAATCTCCAAATTTTTATTACTGTACCGATATTGGCATATATCACATCAATTTTCAAAAACAGCTTATTCCTAGAAATTTATAATGGTTTTGTTGCTTTACTTTCTGAAGTCAATTAACCTGCCATTACCAATAAAATCACTGTTAAGTATGCATTGACAGTCTACTTTTATTGTTTTGGGTGCCCTTTAGACTACTACCTTGCTTTATATTTTAATGTGAGATTTCTAGTCTGGCAGAAATAAGTCTAAAGGCATCAGGTAATTTCATTGAATCTGAAATCATTTCAATTCTGAAATCGCCACATAGCCTGACAGCTCTGAGAGAAGTGATTGAAAAGAATTATTATGATAAATACCAAACAAAAATCAAATTATATGTATATTTTAAATCATTTATTCTTCTTTTCTTCAATGGAAAGTCTTCATTGTTCACTCCATTTTTCAATGACAAAATCTGACAGCATTAATATGGTGAATAAGGCCCAAATGTTGAATGATCATTGCTTATTAAATCATCAGATCAATCAATTTTTATAAAGAGTTTTCATCTAAATGTAAACTATTTTTCAAATAGATTAAAGAGTCTATCATAGTTTATTAAAAAGCATTTTAGTCCTACTCTGTATGCTAGGCACTGTGCTAGTTGACAGAAATACAATAGTAAAAAAGTCAGATTTCTTTAAGAAGAAACATTGTGAAAGTGAAAGAAGTAGTAGGGAATTATTAATTAGCATGAAAAGTGCTACAATAAAAGTAACCATAGACTACTATGACATCACTAGAAGGGACACTTAATGCACTGGGGTAGAGGAGCATTAAAGAAGGCTTTCTAGAAAAACTGGCATCTATACTGGCACAGCTCTATCTGTTAACTCTATTCTATCTCTTTGCCTCAAACGCGTCAGTGGCTCCCCACCATTACAGGGTGTCCTCTAAGATCTTTAGCATGGTCCACATAGGTCTCTGTGGCTTGGCTAATGTCTACCTCAAAAGCTTTATCTCTAACCACTACCCCTATTCTTCCTCCATCACCAATGACAGACCTAACTATCACACTTGCCTATTTTAAATATTTCCAAGGCATATGTATCTTGTCTCATTCTGTGTCCCCTTTCTATAATACTTTCCCCATACCTTAGCCCTTTGCCTAACTGTCCTATTTGTCCTTCAAGATAATTTAGTCCACATTGCTCCCTTATTATTTTATGTATATCTTTATTATATCCTTACGTTGTAATTTTTTTTGAAATAAGAATGTATTTGTTTGTTTTCCCACTAAGCCTCAGAAAGCAGAAAATATGTTTTATTCATAAATATATTCCCAAGTCTTAGCATAGTTCTTGTCATAGATGTGAGCTATTTAATAAATGTTTATTGAACTTAACCCAAAACGAGGTGACCGTTGCTGAAGGTTCATAATTCAATGTGGAGTGCTGGCTCAGAAAGAGATTGCTATAAGATAAGCAAACAAGTAAAGCAAATTTTATTATAGTTATACTCCATTTAGCTATATCTACCAACTTATTAATCTATTTTTAGTTCTTATATGTACTTTCCAGCTCTCTGAATTTATTCATAATAAAACAGATATTTCATTAAGTGTATGTATTCTAAATTAAAAATATAAAAGACATGCAAATTTACTAAACACATATATTTGTTGAGCATCTATTAAGATAGGGCTAGTCTTATTGGGATGTAACATTGCTTTGTTGCACTAAAAGAGAATTTCTAAATGCTTGTTTTCCAAAAGTTATAGCAATTATATTTTACCAATTTTCATGCATGATAGACATCAAAGTAGAAAGGCCAAGCAGGATGTTTGTTTTTGTACAACTAGAGGACAGGTTGGGGCTGGAAGTACAAACCTGGAAGTAATCCACACAAAGAGGGTATTTAAAGCCCAGGAACTGGATGACATCCCTAAGGAAGAAATGGAAAGGAGACAGCCTCAGGGTGATTCAAATTATACAATATCTAGAACCAACGAGGAAGATCGAGAAGGTACAGCCACTGACATAGGAGGAACTCCAGGAGACAGATGAGGCTTCATGGGCATGTAACCTGTGCAGCCACGTAGGGCCTCACTCTCAAAACAACCCTGTCCTTGGTTGCTCAGCTGCCACCCATTCTTAGTAATTTTATCTTTGAACTTGTGTTTTGTAAGTGGAGTTTGATGGGATAATAGAGCGTGAGAGAGGAGAGAAAATATGTGCAATATATGTGTCTGTCATTCCTTGACACTCATTCATATTCATGATGCCCCATGAGCACAGGATTCCAGTGGACCCACGATGCTTGAGTGTTCAGTTAGACTCAACGCAAGTACAGGTAGGCATATTACACCTACAACAGAGCAAGTGGTGGTATTGGGACTGACAGACTCAAGAGGCTGTGCTTTCTGTTCAACCAAAATTTGCTTTTAGAGCAAAAAGAAGGCAATGGTGATCTAAGAAACATAAACAACCCGGGAATCCTATCATATCCTTTCTTACTTATGTTATTTCCCTGTATTAGCCAGCTACTTACGCCGAAAATAACCTAGAAGGAATGGAAAAGTTAGAGCAACTCATAGATCCTTTTCTTTTTTGTCCTTCTGTATTCATCTATAAGCCAAAGGAAGAGAGTACTGGTACAAAGTGTGCATGTCAAGAAGTGACATGAATGTAGTTGAGTTAGTTTTGTGTAGCATTTCCACCATTCTGGGAAGAATAAAATATATATGTATGTATGAGCTACACAGTATGAATTGTGTAATTTATATGAGTTAAATGCTCTTCCATTTTTATTTAAATCTGGCATTGTACAATATAAAGATAAATGGTAAAATTCATGATGATAACTTTAATCAAAAAATTTTTTTTTTACTTATAAGCAACATCAAAAACAACAAACAGCATAACAAGTTGAGAGAGAGAGACAGTGGAAGAAAAGAAAAAGTTTTATGATTTAGTACCTTAACTTTTTTTTCTTTCTTTTTGAACAAGGAACCCACATTTTTATCTTGTGCTGGGCCTGCACATTATGTAGCTGATCCTGCCAGGATAATTTGATGTTCCAGTAGCCAACTGAAGAAAATGATTACAGGAGAGAGAGGTCTGTCAACTATATTGGATGCTACTAAGAATTAAGGTAAGAAGAGAAAATTGGTCATTGTTTTTGGCATAGAGGCTATCTAATTAAAGTTAATTTTGTCAGTTAAGTTGGTAAAGTATATGTATATAATAGTATAACAATAGTAAGAATAAGGGACATTTATACACTCATTTTTATCTGTGATGCTTCCTGTTAAATGTGTTCATTTATTTATTCTACTTGTATTTCAAGAATGATTAGCATTTGTTCAATATAATGTGGAATTGCCCTAGGACTGAAATAATTTTAAAAATAGGATTTAATTATATACTATTTATATCTTTTGTTGTGGTGGGTAAAAAGGTGTTATTTTTCTTTCTCTTCTTTTTCTACTCTGTTTTTATTTTTCACTTTTACTTTGAAGATGCCTACACTAAAGGGAGAGGATTACTATTAGATCAAATTTAGTACTAACAAATAGCTTTTTAATTAAAAAATCTGTGTTTCCTACTTCGTTGACAACATTAAAAATGCAGATGAAATACAATGATTAAAACTTTGCCCTCCTCCATATTACATAAAAATAAAATTTCTAGTTCACTGTGTAGTAGCTAAGTTCAGCCACTAGATGGCAGATGTCACCACAGTCAACAAATCCTTTCATGAAAGGAAATTGTTTATAAAATCATTTAGAATTATGAGTTGTAGAAAAATCAAATTCTGTTGATTCATCCTTTCCATTCTTCTTGCTTTTGAAGAATTCATTTGGCGGGGGGCGCTGATTTCTGTGACAGTTTTCCTTGCATAGAGGTGGAAGGATTAAAGCTTTCCGCTATATATGAGATTGATGATTTTGAAAGCAATTCTGGAATCTTATCAACTCCATAAAATATAAAGTGGAATCACAAAACTGGCTAACAAATTTCATTTAAACTACTATGAAGATGAATGACAGTCGCACTGGAATGTTTTCAACCAAAACCAAATGAATAACCTCATTGATCTTGTATCTTATATCTTACAGAGAAGGAAATGACATAAAAATCACAAAGCAAAGCTAATATAGTTACTACTATGTTAAACTAGGTGTACTGCATTTAAAAAAAAAACTTTGGGATATTTTTTGTTCATTTGATCACTATATGGGTTATTTATTCCTTATTTGGGAATTTCAGTTGAAGAGTACAGTGAGGAAAAAGAAACCTGGGCTGGTAAAATAATGTTAAATCACAGTTTTAATGTTGTCCTTCATTTATAAAAAGTGAATTTAAGAATCTGCTAGATTATATTTCTAATTAACCAAATTCTTTTTATGGAGTTGCATATTGCTTATATTTTGATGGATGACTTAAAATAAGCAACGTAGACTTGTAAAATGTGAACCTTTGTAAGTTTATAATTTTCCTAAGTTGGCATACTGATCTTTCCTTATAATAAAGGGAATTTTTTCTATTTGATCATTTTGTTAGTATTTAATTTCATTAAATAGCTGTGGATATCCTGCAGTACTGCACACCAACTATCTTTTTTTTATTTTTTGGTAAATATTAAAAGAACAGGAATTGATTGAAATTTTAGAACTTAAAAATAAAGAATTGGGGTCAGAAAATAAACCAAATTCCCTAATGGAACTCTCCATCCATCACTCTCTCCTTGGTTCCATGAGGCATTCTCTCCTTGATTTTCCTCCCATTCTCTCCTTGATTTTCCTGCCCATTCTTAGTCTCTTCTCTAGGTTCCTGTAATGCCTGCTTCTGTAATCATTTTGCTCTCAGCTTTTTGTTTTTAATCACTCTTCACTATTGTTCCAAACACTCTTGAACATTTTATTCATTCCCAATATTTCAACTACAATGAATACACTGGTTGCTCTCAAAATCCTAGGAGTCAGCACCACACAGAAATTACATTTAGGTTCTGGCATAGGCTGCTGAGATTCAAACTCTGGTTTGACCACTTAATGGGCAGGCGATCTTGATAAATTACTTTGCCTCACTGTATTAGTTTTCTATATTGTAATTTGAGAATGATAATAATCTGAATATCTTGTTGTTAAGTAAGAAGGAAGCAATTCATGTAATGCACTTAGCACAGCATCCGGCAAAAAGTAAGGACTTAATAAATATTCCATTTAGGACTTTTTCTTGGAAAGCAGAGCTGTATTCACTGGATGTCTCCACTCAGATGCCTTACAGAAATCTTAAGCTGATATATCCAAATTCAATATTAAGATGATATATCCAATATCTTACCCATCCTCAAACTAGTTCTCTTTCTTAAATTTCTTACCTAAATTTAGTCATTAGTCAGCAACGATATCACCTAATTTCACATGTGTTTTGTACTTACATCCTGTTGATCCTACTTGGTAAATATCACCTGAGTTTACTCCCACCAGTTAACCCTGTTTATTTATTTATATCTTTTTGTTTCTTTTATTCATTAAGAATATACATTGCCAACTGTAGTGTCTGGAAGGTCTGGAGACGTGGCAATGACAAGACAGATAAAAATAGACTGCGGGGGAAGGCTGACATGAAACAGAAATTACAAGTAACTTCTATCTTAATTTGTCCCAACATTAATGTCTCAACTAGATTGTTACAATTATCCTCCAATCTCTCCTCCTTCTAAAATATCTGTCAACATTTCTAGAAGTTTCTCTTTAAAACATAAATCTAAACCTTAAAATATTAACTAAAATAGCCAAACAACACAGATTTTAAAAAATGAATATGACCAAGATAGCTCTATTTGAAGATTATAAGGGCCATCCAATATTAGGAAATCCATTACTGTAATTAGTTCATTACATTAATGAACTAAGAAGAAACACCACATGGTTATCCCCAAAGATATGATAGATGCACTAGACAAAATTTAGCACCCATTCGTATTAAAAATATTCAATAAACTTCCTTAGCATGTTTATGTCATCCCCAAAACCTGAGAAACTTTTATGTTTAATATTTAATGTAATAATGGTTTTCCTCTAAAGTTAGGAACAAAGATAGCTACTATATTCAAAACACTTAGCATTATGCTGCAAATACTAACCAATGCAACTAGATGGGAGAAAGCAGTTAGCAGAATATGAGTAGGAAACAAGTTAAATTTTATTTATTAAGAGAAAATGTGGTTATGTATCTGGAAAACTCAAAAGAATCTATGGAAAACACAATCAAGAGAATTTGGTAAAGACAGATTTAAAATGAAGATATGGAAATTAATAGTAGAATCAGAGTTCTGCTTAATCATTTAGCCTAATCCCTTACTATTACCCAATTCCACAATATTTCGCTGTGATCACATCAAAAGTTTTGTTATTCTTCAAACATGGCATGTATTTTTTTACACAATGGTGCCCTTTGCAGCATGCCCTTTGCAACAATCCTCTGTCCATAGTTCTCTTTTCTCTGTTCTCTGCTTGGTGAAATCTGTCATTCTTCCAGATATACTCAAATTTCAAGACTGAATGTTTTTTTAGAGCACTTTGCTTGCTCCTTTGAGTTTCGATGATACTTTCTACAAGTGCCTATTAAAGCTCTTACACATTTCTGTAGTAATTGGCTTTTACATATGCCTCTGCCTCTACCACAGAGATAGGGTACTTTCTTGCCCCAATTTCTTTAGTATTCCCAGGGTTTAACATGATGCCTACCCCCACCAAATGCAATATATTTGTTGAATAATGTATTTTTATGCACTTGCCAAAGAGAATTCAGCATTTTCTGTATAAATCTTCTTTTAGGACAGATGTGAAAAGAAATAGAAGCTAGAAAATAGATGTCTTGCAGACTTTGTTTGCTTAACACCTTCAGTTGGTTATTAGTCAGGACTCTTTTAGTTAAATGACAAAGATTCACCTTGACCTAACTGCAAATGGGCAATTCATTTGTTCCTAAACTCAAACCTTGGAAAGTGGATTTGGCCTCAGAGTCAGTGGGTTTCTGTCTATCTTTCTGTCTGTCTGTCTCTGTCTGTCGATCTGTCTAAATCTCTCTCACATGCACATGTATGTGCACATGCGCACAATTCTGCCTATTTCTGATTGATGCTTTCACCATCTTAAGCCCGTGATGTCCATGAGGCAGGAACTGGTAGCAGATATCTCTGGGCTCATATTCTTATAGCCTTGTAACTAGCAAGGAACAGAGCTATTTTCTACCAGCTTCAGTTAGGAAAATTCCATAAGTACTCGAATTGGCTTGAGTTCCACATCTATCCCTAGGCTAATTTCCATGAGTAGAAAGGTGAAATATGTGATTGGAAGTCCCTATCAGGACCATATTTTGGAATATAAGAGGCACAACTCCCCAAGACAACAAAGATCTTGTCTGGGCATACAAAGGAATAACTCTTCACCATATATGTGAATAGAATAATAAGATCAAATGTTGGAAGAAATGATATAATTTTTAATGACTAAAACTTTCTTATTCCTGATACATAAATATTATAGCTCAAATATGTGATAAAATATATCAAACAAAAGAAACAACTTGCCAGGAATCTTATTTAAACATTTCATCATTTCTTTCTCATCTCCTTTCTAATTATTTTTAAAATAAGGATCCACCTAAAGAGTAAAATTTCCTAACCTAAATGTTCTAAGCTGGATAAATTTTGTCAACCACATTCTCTTTATTCTTTCTTTCGCGGAGCCTATTTTCCCCCAAACCAAATTTGATATTCAAAAAGAAAAGAAAAAACTGAAGAGAAAGTTTTCTTATCTGTAAATAAGTTACTGCTCAGAGATGTTTTGAGAGTAGAAAAAAATGGAGCAATGACTTCCATGATATTCACTCTTAACCGGATTTTCTGACAGCATCATAAGTGTTCTATGTCCAGAAAACTGGGCTGGCTGGACCAGTATTAGCACCCAACTCTTAGAACCAACTGCAGTTAGAAAGAGTGAATGTGAGGTGTTAACACACGGACTTGGTAGCCCCAATGAGCAGTTTTCTCTTGGATTTATTTAGTCCACATGTATTCGAGTGCCCATTCTGTGCAAAGAACTGTCCTAAGAACAGTGATGGACAAGAGCAAGTGCTCGAGAGGTTAAGCCTCTTTAAAAAAGAAAATTGTGCAAAACAGCTGAGTAGAATTTTGAAATAAATAACTTTTCTGAAGCAAATTAAACTGTTTAATATAAACATATATTTATTTTCCTTATCTGTATTTTTTGCTTTGTTTCTTATAATGAACAGATATTTCAAGGGTAATAAAAAAATAATGAAATGAAAAGTTATTGTAAAATATGAAAGGGTATACCTCACCCGACATCATAGGTGTAAATCCCAATCATACCAGTCACTTGCTGGGTGAATTTGGATAAGTTAATTAATCTCTAAGCTTTGGTTTCTTGACTTGTGAAACGGAGCTAATGATTCCATCTACTCAATTAAGTTGTGAGTATTAAATAAGCTAAAATACAGCAAAATGGTTAAACTATGCCTGGAATATAGAAGATGCATAACAGGTTATGTTCATTATTCTTATTTTTCATATGAAAGCTTTGGTTTCTTGACTTGTGAAACGGAGCTAATGATTCCATCTACTCAATTAAGTTGTGAGTATTAAATAAGCTAAAATATAGCAAAATGGTTAAACTATGCCTGGAATATAGAAGATGCAAAACAGGTTATGTTCATTATTCTTATTTTTCATATGAAAGAAAACATCGTTTGAGGGCTAGACAAACATAAAATGTAAGAACAAGTGGTACCTAATCACTTTATGTTTTCCCAATATTTGCTTAAGTATGAATTCTCTAGACTCCTCCATCTTTACACTGAACCTTCTCAGAAGCCGCCCCAGGGCTCACTACTGTGGGGTCTCCAGGGCTGGATTGCTGTTGCCTCATATTTTATTTCTAGCAAAAGGGGCTGGCTAGAACTTCAGCTCTGTTTCTAATTAGAGCCTTTTAAACTAAGTGACACTCGTCACCATGTGTGCCTAATCTTGAATTATTGAAGCCTATATATTTTCCTGTAATTGAATCTCAAGGCCACCAGTAAAATGGTGACTTTTCTCTTTCGTCTTTTCCTGCAAGTTTATTTTTCAAGAGTAGTGGGGTAGAACTCAGGAATGATGACAGTCTCCTATTTGCCTCTTCTCTGTTCTTCCTTTCACCCCACTTTCTCACACCCCAGTTTTGGATGGGCTCTGAGTGTCTTCTTCCACACAATGAGGAAGTTGATCACTGACTCTCCTTCTACTCAGCTGCCTTCAAAATTTGCTGACTGCCAACATGGGCTCTTTTGAGAAGAACCTTCATTTATTTCTCTTGACCAGATCTAGTTTTTTAAAATATACATTTAGTTTTATCCACCTTAGAGATTCTCAGCCAGTTCATATAGTCAACTCTGAACTTAAGTTCATTTTTCCCCTGACTCACTCTTTGGATAGTTTTAGAGATGGAAATTACATCCTTTTATATAACAATGCAACTTTAAAGAAAACATAATTCTCACTAACAGAATTCATAGAAAATAGAATTAATGGCTCTCTAAATACGGTAGCTACTACTACTAGTACTTCTATTAATGAACACTTAATGAGCCCTTACTATGTGTCAGGCAGGGCACAGGCATCATTTATTTAATCCTTTTAATAACTCATAGATTCGTCATGATTTTCTATCACATTTTATAGTTGAGGAAACTGTGGCTTACAGTGGTCAACTAATTGGCCTAAGACCACTCAACTAGTGAGTTGTGGAGTCTGGGATATGTTTAAGCTTTATAGATTTTATCATCTTGTATCAGACAGAAATAAAACTGTTAAATTAAATATTTCCAAGGTGTATCAAAGTCCATTCACAAAAGCATGGATTTGGCTCTAAAACCTATTTGCATAAGATGAACAACAAAAGCAGTTTATCAATGAATTAAAGCCTGCTATCTTTAAGCGTAATCTGTGTTACTACTATTCCAAGTTTTTGGGCTTTTCAGACCACTATAGCATCTTAACATTGAAAAAGAATTTAGAATCTGTCTACTTTAATGTTTTTCCAATGATGCTCCAAAGCTATCCATTCCAACAGGGACTGTTTGGGAGGAAGGGGTGGAGTTGTCTGGCACAACTGAGGTTGTCTGGCTACATAATTATTTGATCCTCCATATAAGAATGATATATAGATCATTTTAAACTGTGACTCTTCTGTAACTGGTTGGCAAGTAATGGGTAATTCAGCAAATTTTATAAAGCATCCACTAAACTGTCTGAATGTTAAAATTTTCAAACTGTTTTGGTGATGGTGTGACTTTAGTTGTGTAACTTGATAAGAAAGGAAAATGCAACACTCTTCATGAAGGTTATGTCCGGGACGAATAAACACCATGGATATTCTTGGGTACTCCCAATTTCAAACATTCAGTTCTTTTTTTCCCACAGTCTATTGAAATGTCCTCCAAATTTTAGTTAATAGAAAATAATAACTGACTGAATTAAGTTAGTAAACATTATACACCGGACTAGTCACCAAAGATGAACACAAAAACATGTAAAATCACAAACAGTGGGGCTATCTGGTTGCATAAAAAAAATTATAATTACTCATGAAAATGCCTGAATGTCTGGCATTTTGAGGCACAACTATGAATGTGGTACTTTTCCAGTTGTAAAGTTTTATAAAACCATGATAATAAAAAGCAATATAATTATGTAGTACAAGATATGAGATGGGATAATCATTATGTCCATATGGGCCATTATTTTGTCTATGATCAGAAGACATTTAAATTATGTTCGAAAGGAGTTAGCTATAATTTAGTGTATTATGCACCCAGGCAGAAATATGTTTTCATTTATTTATGCAACAATTATATACATATATGAATACATACATAACTGCTAAAAGTAGTTGGAGCATGTGTGGCAGGGACTGACTGCCTGGGTTAAAATCCTGACTGCCTCTTACTAGCACCTAAGCTTGGGCAAGTCATTTCTCTTCTCTATTCCTTGATTTCTCATTTGTAAAATGGGGATAATAATAGACCCTAAATCATATTGTTGATGTAAAGATTAAAGAACCTACAATAGTGCCTAGCATATATTGTAGTACAAATACTTATTGAGGTCTGTTCTATGCCAGGCACTGTTCTTCAATCTGGGGACACTGAGGTGATCAAAATGGAGAAGAGCCCTGCCCTCGTCTGTAATTACTTTCTATTGCAAGAGAGAGACAACCAAGAAACATATACTATAAATAAATCAGATAACTGAAAATTATGAGTAAGTACTAAAAACACAAGGAACTTTTTCATTTGTTTGTTTGTTTGTTTGGAGAATGATTGAACTCACTATATAGCTTGAGACTGATATTTTTTAATACAAGTAATATAAGCATGTATACATAAAAGTATACAGTATAGAGAGCTTTTGGCGCCCCCTCACTAAAAAACCTGTGATAATATTTTTACAGAAATATTCGATTAATAAATTGACTTCTGTTCAACATAGGTTTGTCTCTTCTTTTGTGTGCTCTCCAGATTTTGTTGTGTTTTCTCTTCTCTGGGCACCCCATTTACTTCCAGCACCGTGACTTTCCCACACCTTTGCCCTCCCTGCGAATTGCTGCACGCTAACTGCTGAGAAGGCAATGGAGTACAGCTAAGGAAGCTTTGCGTTACTTCCAATCTGTTCTGTAAAAAATGTCTAAGGTTGAGAGCTTTTATTAACAGGGTCTGCCTTTTCTCGGTGCTTGCGTGATACTATAGCTCTTAGTCTCTCTGCTGATAGCACTACCTTTTGCTGGCTTCCTCTGAGTTTTTGCCCATTGTCTTCCATGCCGTCATAATAAGTTAGTTAGCTTAGTTTGTCTGGAAGAGTAGCTTTCTTATTAGAGTTTGATTGAAAGCAGATTTCTCTCATTGAACAGAAATGAGAATGCCGTGACACTTCATATGTAACATTATTAGCCTCTCCTTGGCTGGCATGGCTTTGGAGGTTTACTGTTGAACACTGTCATGCCCAATATTATATAGGCAAAAATATTATAGTTGCTAAAGAAACATGAGGGCAAGTGATCAGACCATAATGTCTCTTGTTGGAAAAATAATTATTTGTTAGATCATTTATATCGAATTTTGGGATGAAAATATTTGTTCATCATAGGGTAGAAGTCTCTGCTATTGAAGTATTGTTGTGAGTCAAACACTTATAATAAGAATCGTTCATTGAAATAATTTCTAAATATTTTTCTAGTATCTATGTTGAATTGTAAAGTCTGGGTCAGCAAAAATGGAAGTAAATTTCCTGGCCCTATTTTAATATCAACATCATAGAGGCACCAGGCAAGCAGAAGGAACAGTCAGGATTGGCTCCTTCTGGGCAGCCCTTCTTAGAGCACAGATTACTACAGCTTCCTCTTCAGGGTAAGGTGGATCTTCGTGAAGAGTATTTCTTAACTCTTTAAAATTTTGCTTTTTTTTTTTTTTTAACTTTAACACATTTTTATAAAAGACCATCATCTGTGAGATTGCAGCATGGGAACTATACCTCAAAAGGCAGTACTAAGTATTTAGTTACTTATGCAGAAATCTTTGAATACTCAAGATTAGTTTCACAGAAAATAAAAAAAAAAATTCATTATTTATAACAAAGTAATACAAATTGTACCTTCAAATTATAATTTAAAAATTTAGCATTTGTTTTGTTATGTTCGGTTGTAAGCATGTTAGCTGTATTACTTCATTCTCATGATACCTATGAACGAGGTATCAGTGTCATAGTAATTTCTGAGATGGTTAAACTGAGACATGGAGAGTTGTCACTAACAAAATTCTTAACCATTGGGTCTAGCATTACCACATATAAATTTTAAAAGAGTAAAATTCAGGGAAAATATAAAAATTGAATTAATAATTGTATAAATAAGAGGTTTTATTATAATTAGAATTATCTTTAATGTCAAGTAATTCAAAGACTAAAATGAAAACTCCAAACTTTGTAAAAACATGATTTAGTGGGAAAGGTATTTGTCTTTTGGATAAGAGAATATATTGTGTTTTGAATTAATAGTTACCATGAAAACATCTTTTTTGATGACCACCACAGTCTGCTGTAATACGTTTGTTTGCTTGTTTTTCATTTTGGAACAATTGTATTAGTAAAGGATGTTTGTCCACTTCTAAGAGAGATGATGTCTTATAGTTCTCTGCCTGCACTGATAGGAAAGGGGTTTTTCAGCTGTCTGGCAAGTGAGAAAACATTGGCTAATAGGACCAAATAGGAGGTTGAGACAAAAAACACAGTTGGAACTTTTTAAAATATTTGTTTTGAATCCAATCTCAGCAATGTCTTTATTTTACATTAAGAATTCTACACTTAAGTCAAAGAAAGATGTTGCTCTTTTTCCCCTATGGCTCATTGAATCATTCATTCTTGCTGAAATAATGGCAAAGTGATGCCAGAATGCATATCAGAAAGGCAAAGAAAGAACTTCAAGGAATCGTGGACTGCAGTGTTTATCAAAGAAAATAACAACAAAATGTGGGCTTAGGGGATAAAAATAGTTGGAAAGTTTAAATAAATCTTTTAACCTAGTGTAAGCAATTAGCAATTACTTTTAATTGCCTTTAGTTTTGTTGCTTTCATTAATTTCCTAAATTCCAAAATTTTAAAATGTCACCATAAATAAGCAATTTATGTTTTACACTTACTGTATTCAAGAATAATTCGGAAAGCATCATTCAGAAGACTTGTTAAAGTTTAATACAGATAGGTATATTCAATACTTAACCCCTACGGGCAACAAAAGTATTTCTGCCTTTTAGTGATAAGGAACCCTATACCAACCCACCTCCATTGCTAAAACCATGTGTTTTAATAATTTTATGTTATACAATCACTAGAACATAACTCAAAACACAGTTTTGTCACTTACTGGATATCTGTTTTTAGGAACAGAATGAAGAGTGGGAATCGTACCACCCAAAGCTTGGCTAATGACCTACAATTGTCTCATGACCTCAGGGAAGGAGGGTGTTTTAAGAGTCTGGCAGAGCTGTGACAGGCAGGAAGGTGAGAAGAGACTTTCTGCTATGAAGCAGGAAGGGGGAGGCAGATCTTAATTTATACATTAGCAAGCTTCAAAAATATTTGAAAGCAGATCTATTTTTGTTTTTATCTAAAGAAATAGTAAGGATCTATCATTTTACTGAGACCTTAACACTTTCT
The DNA here is from genome assembly GCF_000325575.1 of Pteropus alecto. Lineage (NCBI taxonomy): Eukaryota > Metazoa > Chordata > Mammalia > Chiroptera > Pteropodidae > Pteropus > Pteropus alecto. The sequence goes on along the minus strand of NW_006435762.1, from coordinate 1,166,611 downwards.
CGCTAACCAGCAGGTTATGTGAAACATTTTTGCATCTAATATTTGATGTCTTCTTAATCATTAACCTGTTTTAAAGCTTAAAAGTCTGTGTTTACTCAATAAAGCTGAAAAAAAAGTTCATGTTTGTCACTAACATTCTAATTTATTAATAATCTCAAACATGAAAGTCAATGTTATACTCTGAATGTTAGTTTGGTAGATAGGAAGGTACACATAGAATAAATAATTTACTTAGGAATGAATAAGAACAAATGAAGACAAACAGTTGGAAAAATATCAGTTTTATCATGAGTAGTATATCTTACTTATTAGTATGTGCCTGAGTTGAAGGAAGAGAAAATACTTAAAATGTCAAAACATGTTTGCAATATGTTTAATGCTGTTTTCTGTTTCTGTGAGCTTACCTCATTGCTCCTTCTCCCATTACTGAATAGAGTTAAATGTCCCTACTAAGTATTAGAGCACTATTTTATAATTTGTCATTTATATCATTTTACTTTTTGAGGATTTTAGCAATAAAATGCATTTAAAAGTTTGACCGCATTAATAAAAAATCTAGTTTTGATCATATTTGGCTTAAAAAACAGTATATTTTATTTTTTAATTCCAAAAGCAATACATAAATTTACCAGGAAGTGTTCCATACCAGTAAAGCAGACATCCTTTTGTTACTGCTTCAAATGAGAATGAATTTAAAACTTAACCTTCAAAACAGTCAGTGATTTTTTTCTTCTTTCTTTTCTTTCTTTCTTTTTTCTTTTTTTATTTAGAATAATAAAGTGCTGGTATCTACATTTTATAAACTATAAGGTGCCTTTCCCTTCTTTTTCATGTTTATCCTGTATTAATCCTTTATCTCTTTCATTGGAATTTAAAAATAAAATGTTTTTTAACTTCTACAGCTGGCATCATTTTTTAAAGTAATATTTTTTTGAGCCAAAATGCTAGTCCAAAAGCAGACTGGTCTTGGGGTGTGGAGTCAAAACCACCAGTAGCATGGCTAGATAGAAAAGATAACATGTCCATCACCCCTAAGTTTAAAACGTTTTATACATAAGTAAGGTTTGAAAGGGGATGAATGAGGCAGTCTGAAAGAAATTACATTAGCTATAGGCAGAGGGGTAGGAGAAGGTGATGTGGGTCCAGCTCTAGATGGGTACAGAGTCTGAAAAAAAGGAATGTCCACTCCTGTGGATTGACTATGGGCAGCCGTCCAGAAAGTCCACGTGTAAATAAGAAGAGGAGGCTCCTGGATTTCGATAGTGCCTGGCTAAAATAATATGAAGTTCCAACAGGCAATGGAAGGAATGTGAGCAGTCTTTTATTTGGCCAGCAGCCATTAACAGACTAACAGTTCTGTCTCCTTCTCTCATTCTCCAGTCACTGTAATTTAATTTAGAACGTTTCGACATTTCCTCCTTGTCAGAAAAAAGAATGTTTTATTTATTTCAAATGAGTCAATAGATCTACCTCAGTAAAGGGGAAAAATGAGAAAGAGAAACTAACAAAGAAGAAAAAATGAAGAAGGAGGAAGAAGAAATACTGGCAGCATTCATAAATAAATACCCATAGCATAATGAGTATAACCAAGATATTTCCCACTATTACAAATAAACACCACCAATAAGGTTTTAGACCATAACCTTCCTGATAGTTTTCTATCTATTTATAAGTAGATATGCAATTTTTCTTTACTTAGACATAGGCATGTTTCTCTATATGTTTATGCTTTTCAATTAATGTATTGTGGACATGTTAGTATATAGAAAGCTAAGTGACCATTTTTAAATGTTGAATGTATGGATGTACAACAAATTATTTAACCATCTCTTCTTAAAAGATGTTTAGGACATTTTTTTAGGTCTTTTTATGCTGAGAACAATGAATAAACCTATTTTTACATACAACTTTGCAAAATTATCTAAATAGTTCCTTAAAACAAATTTGAAAGAAATTAAGTTTTAAAGAAATTACATTTTAAAAAGTATATGCACTAAAAACAAAACACAACAAAAAACAAACAAACAGAAAAACAGGCATACACATTCAAAAATCTTTCTGAAAGTCTATACCAATTTACACCTTTACCATTAGTGAAGAAAATTTGTTTATACATACCTTCAGCATCGCTAAAATTTATCTATCTTTTATATTGCTCTCAGGAAATCACTTTGTAAAAGTCTGGGAAAGGAGAAAGCAAAGAAAGAAAGAATGTCCCTAAAACTACATAATCCTTCAGTCTATGCAGCACTGAACTCATGACGTACATCAATTTTTAGTTTATACTTTTAATATATCCTGGGGCAGTTCTTCAACCTCTTCTAAAAAATTCAATTTTAATTTTTATATGTCCACATCCTTTCACATATGATTTGGACAGATGCAGACTATTGAATATAGTGTAAGCAACTTTCTTAGTGCTTCCTTTGAGCTATTTCATAGTTCCTGCTTTAACAGGCAGGAGATAGTCAAGAAATAATGATTCAGCTATTTCTTAAAGATTTCACAATTCTACATTCAATAAAGAAAATGTGCATTCTTGGAAGGTATGGTATTTTTGTAGTTTTAATGTCAGCTCCTATGAAGGGCTTGGACATATCCACATCCCAAATCTCACAGGATTCTCTGTTGCAGAATCGGCTAATTTGCTGACTTCGCAAATGGAATTTGAGCATTAATGTGTGAGTTACAGGCTACTTTAGCTGAAAAGGGTATCAAAATATTTTATAGTAAAGTTTAACTGTTGACTAAAATGGCAGCAATGCATTTTCAGTTGGAAAAAGCAATAAAGGAGAACCTTGGGAGATAAAATCTTGCTTATCTCACTATCTGTATTATGAATGCAAAAGGATATTACTAAACCAAAAGCATAAAAAGGCAATATTATGTTCCACACTTAATTTGTTTATTTAATGAATCACAGTAATGGATTTCCTAGTGTTGACCCATGAGGTGCCATGGATTTTAAAATATAGAGATAAAATAAATGGATAAGATGATATGACTGGAATATATTTTAATTTTAAGTACTTATTCCTAAACAGAAGAAAAGGCTGTATCAGAAAAGGTAGCCAGGATATGAAACATGAAAAATATGCAAATATTGCTACAAAATCAAGTGTTGGCTGTTAGCAGAGGTGGGAAATTTGCTCAGGATGGAGGGGCTGGGGCAGATGGGTATGTCTCCTCATCAAGGATTTGAAGAGGAGGGGAGGGGATAGGAGGCAAAAGGCAAATAAAATATTTTGGTGGCTACTGTTATTTATTCATTATTATGTGTTAATAGAGATGCATAGATTTTAATATTATTCTTAGAATAGTAAGGTGATATTTAGGGGCATGGGAAATCATAAAATAACATTAATTTAAAAGTGAGAGTGAGAAGATAAAAGAGAAACTTAATAAGACTAGCAAAAAGCTTAATATAATGAGCAAGAATATGGAGAAAAGTTAAAAGAGAAAAAATAATAAATAGTAAATATTAAATGATAAGAACAAAACCAAAATTTATCTTCACAATAAATTCAAATAAACCAACTTTCCCTATCATGAAACAAGGAATATCAAAATGGATTTAAGCATATATACATATATGCATCGTTTATGAGAAATATATCTGAAATAAAATGAAGACAAAGGTTAAAAAGAAAAGGATGTGCAGAATTATAAAGGCAAATGCAAATAAAAAAGTAAGAAGGGCTGACAATCAATAAATCAGATAAAGCAAAATCTACCAGAAATGCATTAAATGACACAAAAGAGTTATATTATGGTCTAAGTTGTAGACCAAAATAAAATTAATATCTTTATTCACCAGGCAAACAACATCAAAAATATATAAAACAAAATCCTCCAGAAATACAAAAATAATTTAAACAATTAAAGATGCAATAAATTAAAAATAGGATCAAGAGACTCCTTTTCAAACATGTACAACCAAATGTATATTCAAAACGATTGTCTTCTATTGACAAAGATTATGCCTTATTTTCTTACATTATGAGAACGTACACAATTATGAATCATATACTTCATCTCACAGAGAGCCACAGAGACCATATTCTCCAGTCAATTCAATAAAACTAAAAATCAACAACAAAATCATGACTAAATAACCAAAAGCACTCTTCTAAACAACCACCAGATCAGAATAGAAATCAGAGGGCTAATAATGGCAGGTTAATTTTATGAGCACTTCACTTCAAAATTTATGGAATTTTGGTCTTGAACATTTCTATCAACAAAGAAAACCTGAAATTTAACAATTAAGAATTCCATTTAAGGAAGGAGAAGACCAAGTTCTATTATTCTAAAAGCTGAACTATTTTAAGATTCTGGCTTATCTAGTATATTTAAGGTCACACCACAGAAAATTCATGGGGAAGCCTAGCAAGGAGTCAAGGCTATTTTTGACAGTTTCCCTGTCACAGGCAGGAATATGAGTCAGACTGCTCTAGCCCATCGGAGCCCAGGAGCAGATTCCCAGCAAGGAAGAGGCAACTCAGTCAAGTATGGGAGATTTGGCGGAGCAACAGGCACTCCCCCCCACATGTTTACTCTCCACCATTCATGTTTACTCACTGGCAGCTGGATGCATACTCAGAAGTCTAGTTGGTTCTCGGTAGACTGATGGTGCCAGAGCTGGGGAGTAGTGGAAAGGCAGTGGTGCAAGTTGTGCCTCACTCAAGTGCCCACTGAAGGCCAGGGGCAGGTGTGATGTTGGCCCCTGCTGTCCAAGCTGTGCTCCTGAGAGCCCTCAGCCTCCATCCACAAAAGGAATGTGGCTGCCCATTCTTTGAGCATCACATGCATCAAATGTGGCCTGTGCATGTGCCAGGTAACTACTAACAGGACCAAGCCCTACGTCGAGCCTGGAACTTCTCATCATCTCTGAGGCTGACCACACCCCACCCAGTGCCACCTTTCACCGGTTTAAACCAGCTTTAAGGAAAGGCAGAGCTTCCCCAGCTCTTTGGAACCCAACAGAGTCAGTGTACCATACAGGGCTCTATGGTATTTCAAGAGCTCTCTACTCAGTCCAAATTCCAGGAATATCAGCATCCCCTGGGAGACAGGAGACCCCCCCCCCCAAGTGACTAGTGGTCACTCTCAAATTGGAGAAGTACCACACTACCAGACCATCTCTTTTCTGTCTAAATTAGAATTACTGCAAGAAAAAGGTATGACATTGTTTTAAACCAGAGATCTTTAAGTGATATGTGGTTGACAGGTTTCTACCCTTTTTCTCTGTCTTAAGTTCTTGAAAGGTCTTTAACGTTGAATCTGTATACATAATTGAGGGTTGCTGTTGGCATATAGGACCTCCGCCTGGAGCCCCGAATCTGATTCTAACATCTGCAGTTCTCAAGGTTCTCTGGGACTCTGCCGTTTGAAGAATGTAATGTAAATGCCACTCAGTTGGACAGTGAAGGACTTGCTCCTGATGAGTTTATCCTTTTCAGAACACTGAACTAGTTAGCTCTAATCTTAGAAAATGTCATGGCATTGTATTTTGCATTCATTGGGAAGCACCACCTTACACTCAGTAGTTCTGTTTTGTGCAAGACAATAGCCTGTCAGATATGTAATGGGTTCATCTCCCTTCTTTCAAAGGAAACAATCCTTTGTTAGCAAGCTAAGATTTACCAAAAATGCTGAAATTAACTGCTCAGGAAGGGGCAGTTTCATCTGTGTTCTTATGTTCTTATGTTTGATTTAGACACAGTTTATTATATTTCTGTGACATGATTTCAACAATAACAGCATGCAGTTTAATCATCATTTCATTTACAATGAAGTACAGATTAATAAATAGTCTATCCATCATGAAGAAGATTTCCAAATATGTATTCTATATATGTGCTTTATGAAGCCATTTTCAAAAAGGATCCACAGAGTATCTTTTTAAATGTGGTATTTTAAAATTCCCCAGGGCCCTGTGCTTTCTTTCTCACCATGATACTGAAGAAGGGAGTAGGGATTTCTGTGTAATCAGCTGCAGTCTAATCTCTGCACAAAAAGGAAAAGCATGCCCTCTCTCAAAGAGTTTACAGTGTAGAGTAACATCCATGGAATAGAGAAAATTGAATATTATATTATGGTTGTACAGCCTAGCTTGAAGGTCCAAGAGAGAACCTGTCTCTTTCTATAGGAATCTGGGAAATCTGCATACAAAACATGTGACTTAAACATTCCACATAAACAAAGTCAGAATTTTCAGAAAATGTGAGCATGGAAATAAAAATCAGATGTCAGCTATAATTTGTGTGCAGATAAATTATAAAATGCCTTTCTCAGTATTTCTAATCCAAATATCTTTTTATTTTTCTAGCTTAAAATTGTCATGAGTATGTCCTTGCTCATGACAAATACACTGGTTAGACACCAGGGTCCAAGTCGTGAGACTGGGAATGGAGACCAGGACTCACATCACGTACACGTGGCATGAGAAAAGCTAGGGTTAGAATCATAATAGAATAATAGACTTTTGATTATCAATTTAATTCGTATCCATTTCAAAAAGAAGTAGAAATACAGGAAAGTAACAAAAGAACTATTTGATGTAACATGTTAATCAGAGATAATTGCTATAAATATTTAGGATTTATTTTGCAAGAATTTTGTGTCTGTGCATTTATACTCAAATGTAATCACATGTTGATATCCTGCTGTGAATTCTTGAGACTACTGTGGAGGTGAGAAGAGAGGGATAAAGGAAACTAAAATTTTATGTCTTTTTCAGTTGAAATTGCTTTGTTTTGCATTGATTTTTCAATGCTATCATTTTGATGTATAGTATGACAATTTAACCTCTTTAACACTGTTAAGTATTTGCGTATGTTGTGTTTAACAAATATGCAAGCTGAGCAAAACGAAAATGATCCCTGTAGAGTTTTTTATAGGCTTCGATTTAGTAAGCACGTGAAAATGGAGAGTTAGTGATTCCTTAAAACGTTTCAAATGTCTATATCTGCTTCAATATGACAAAAATGTCGAGTCCTGCAAGATGTGTTTCTGTTGTAATTAATATAAATTTTTCACTGGGCTTGTATGTCTATCTCTCTCTCTCTTTTTTCTTAAATATGGAACACTTCATGCATTTGTGTGTCATCCTTGTGCAGGGGTCACACTAATCTTCTCTGTATCATTCCAAGTTTAGTATATGTGCTACCAAAGTGAGCATGGACTTGTATGTCTCTTAATTCCAAATTACCTGTATTTTGCAGAATGGAACTGCTTGACTGAGAGTTTGTCTTAAAGATATTATTTTAGACCATGTGCAAGAGAGAAATTCTTGCCAAGTATGGCCTTCACTTACTGAACTCACTATTTAGAATGAGAGATATGAAGCATATGAAATATTCTAAGGATGAGCTTGACGATGGGCATAAATTCCAGAAAAGAGCAGAGACAACTTGCCTTAGTGCCTCCCTGAGGAATCCCAATCACTCTTTCAGATTCCCTTGGGCATCAAGTTCACCAGGAAACTTTCTCTGAGTCCTCAGTCTAGGCAATAGATTCTTTTGTGATACTTTCATTAGACGATGCATCCTCTATCACTATACTTAACTCCATTTTTTCTTGTATCTTTCTTCTTTTCTGGACAGTGAGTACATTGAGAACAGGTAGAATGACATTCACTTTTTCATCCTTTGGAAATGGCATCTGACACACAAAATTTTTTAATAAATACTATTGGAACTTACGAACTCATGAAAAGTTCAGGAGGGAAACTAGAAGGTATTATTTTGATTTTGAGATACCAGTATATTCTTTAAGAAGCCAAATTTCAGGAAGCAGCTATAATATAGAGGAACTAAGAAGACTGTCCAGGCTTCAGAATGTTGTGGCGTTGAAGATATCTATCCTCTCATCTACAAGCAGGCTGCCTTGCCTTGCCTCAGTAGATGGCAACAATTGGTTGGTGGTTTAAGAGTTAATAGATTTCTTTAATATTTTTAAAGTTGTGATACAAAATTCAAAGACAAGTTAATTTTAGAAACTAGCCTTTATTTAATCAGGGCAGTGAAGTTGAAATAATAAAATTTCTTTCAGAATTTTTAAAACAATTTTCTAAATAATTGAATGGTCTCTAATTATTTAAGAGTTAGTCTTTACCAACTTCTTTGTCTCCTACATTACTTTCACTTTCTATCACCTTTTAAACCAACCTTTTAAAAGACAAATATGCTTGTAACAGGCATCCAGTATGAAGAAATTTGGCTGTGGGAGGCTTACAGGGGAAGGGAGAAGGTCGTATTATTTGAGGAGGTCGACGGGCATTCACAATATGCACGTACATGATTTATAGAGAATCAAATCTTCAGTAGCCTGAGAAACACATTTCAAACAATTCTGGAAGAGTAGAGGTTGATATATTTGAATATAAAGACCAATGATTCTAGTTTACCATATAATTTCTGTCACCTTAATCAAATGTATAAAGATATGATTATATTGCTTTGTTATGCTCAAGTTTTTCATAAGCCTTTCTTGTAAAAACCCTTTCGGAATGGGTCACTTTCTCAGTATTATCTTTAGCCTGATTAAATTTATTTTTAAGTTGAAACCCCAATTTTTTGAGATTGCATATTTATTACAATATTTTGTCACAGAAATAGAAAAAAAGTTTTAGAGGTAAAAGGGATCTTGTAACTTCCCTAAGCTAATCCTGAACAAGATGAATACAGAGACAAGTTCTTGTCACAGTGCTATGAAAAGAACATAAATTTTGCCATCAAGTGATCTTGGCTGTTTCTCTAGTTCCACCACCTACCTTATAGATTTTCTGTTAATTAGGAATAAGTTAAATCATTAAAAACTTGAATAAAATAGTTGATTAGGTTAAATGTTTTAAATATTTTTGATTGAATGCCTATTGAATTAAATATTCCAATAGAATTTAAGCTCCATCGAAGCAGGATTTTTTAATGTGTTTTCCAGAGCCTGGAAACAATGCCTGAAACATAATAAGTGCTTTATAAAATCTTTTAAATCAATGAGTTTAATAAGTTAATAGCTATGAAGAACTAAAACATATTTAGTATTAAAACTGTACGGAATATAATGCAATTTTGAATAATTCAGAGCCAATATTATGACTACCACATATCATGACATCATTAAAGTGTTTTGATTTTAATGTGTCAGAAGATGGCTTTAGGTTTTCTCGTCTTATGGGTTGATAGAAATGAAGTTTATTAGGATTAACCTCTGCTTTAAAATTCTTAGAGACAGGGAGCTTACTATGTATTTCTTCAAACTTAGGTTTTTTTATTAATGTTATTGAGACTATTATCTTTGTGATTCATGGGAGAAAACCAAGAATTATGACTTAATTATAGGTAGCAAAATTTTGGCAGTAAACTATCAAATAAGTTAACTCATTAACCTATCTATCCAGCCACCCATTTATTCATAATGGTTCTTCATTCTAAGCTGGTGTGATGGATGAACTAGGAAGTGGATGGTGTAAAGTGGTTCGATAAAGTCTTCCTGTTTAATATTTATTTGGCATCCTCAGCGTGCTAAGTAACCCATAGAATACAGATTAGATCACAGTTCTCACCTTCAAAAAGTAAGACGTACACGTCTCATAAAGTCTCTGTGAAATGAGGCAACTTGCCAAACCAAAAAAATAAATAGATTTTAAAGTAATGACTGCAATTTTACTCTTGAATCTTGATTCTCTCTTGCTCAGTCTGAAGGAATAAATCTGAAACAGAGCAAATGGGGCATATCTAGCCTGTGTTCAGTTACCAGGTCATTGAAAGTAGACCCATCCATCTGCAAAAGGCTGCCTTTGTGGAAGAAAAGCTTGATTTGTGTTTTGAGATAATAAATTTCATCGGTTTTAAAAAGTTGTAATACAAAGTTCGAGGAAAAGTTTTTCTAGAAGTTTGCTTCTACTTAACTAGAGAGTAACTTAAGTTAGAAAAAATATTCCTTCTAGTTTTTTTTATTCATTTATTTTATTTTTTTCTTATTTTTTTAAATTACCATTCCCCCGACCCCTACCTTTTGGCAACTATCAGCTGGTTCTCTATATTTGTGGCTCTGTTTCTGTTTTGCGTTGTATATTCATTAATTTTGTTTTGTTTTGTTTTTTTTAGATTCCACATAAGTGACATCATACAGTATTTGCCTTTCTTTGCTTGACTTATTTCACTTAGCATAATACCCTCTAGGTCCATCCATGTTGTCAGAAATGATAAAATTTCATTCTTTTTTATTGCTGAGTGGCATTCATTGTATTTATATATATATATACTACAATCTTTTTATCCATTCGTCTGTTGATGGACACCCAGGTTGCTTCCATATTTTGGCTATTACAAATAATGCTGCAAAGAACATAGGGGTGTATAAATCCTTTCGAATTAGTGGTTTTGTCTTCTTCAGATAAATACCTGATAATTTTAAACAACTGCCTTTCTAAATTGAATTATTACTCCTACAATCCCAGCTTCAACTAAATGATATGCTCCCAAGAGCAATGATTGCGCAGAGAGGCTTACTCTTTTCCTCCAGGTGTTCACATTTCATCCACCCCCAAGCCAAATGATGAAGCTTGGAGGTTAGGGGTTGGGAAGAGGTTCTTGAAGCTCCCTGTAAGAGGTGGAGCTATTTGCTTTGCTTCCTTCCTATCTGGATGCCTGATCAATTTCAGGATCTGAGAACAACATGGATGAAGTATCAGAGTGCAATGAAAAGTATGGTGAAAGAATCATTGGGAAAGCTTGATGGGTAAGTCCTAAAGGTGGTTCTTGAACTGGAACCTCCTTCTAGTCTAGAAATGTATGAAGGCAGGAGGCTTTCTGTAATAGTTTGCCTAGCAAGAGAGTCTGTCCTGCAATTTGTCTGAGAAGAAAAATCAAAGAAAGGAAAGAGGATCATCACCCCAAGTCCTGTGGCCCTAGGAGAGAACAGAAGAGGACCACTTTGACTTCAATGGCTTCCTATGAAGGGTCATGGAGGTTAGAAGAGAGAAAATAGGCTATAGGATTGTTCAGGCATCCTGGCCAAGTGAAGAGACCTTCTACCTCTCCAATAATGCTACATGCCCTGTTTTGTTTTTCCCATTGCTCCTTGGGAGCAATGAGAAGCTGGGTAGAGTAGAGAAGATAAAGGTGAAGCTGGTTGCTCAAATAATTGATTGTTCTTTTTACAATATATGGTACTTACTATGTGTCTTCATCTATGAGCCCTAGCTCCAAAATCCTACTACACACTCACCTGTCTCACAGCCCTGTTCAAATGCTCCTAATGGCTTCCCAGGGTCTGCAAAGCAAAAATCCTAATTCTTTAGAAGAGCATAGTTATGGCATTTGGTCTTTACCTATCTTTCTAGCCTCTCTCATGTATTAATTTCAATCTTTCTGTGTTTTAATCAGAGAGAACAACCTAGTACTATTTACTTTCTCCTAAAATCATGTTTCACAGTCATTCAACAGAATATATCGATTACCTCTTATGCATCAGACACTCTTCCAGGTATTAAAGATACAGTAGGTAAATCAGACATTCTTTCTCCTAAGGCGGAATTTTATAGTCTAACAAATAGGGTATTTTTGTCTTAGTAACTTCTGTTCCTGCTTCTTAAATATACTTCCTTCCCTCTTTCACCACAGAACCTTTATTCAAATAGAATAAATGCTGTCTCTGTACTTTGTGTTTACTGTTTGATGGAATTTTGTCTCTATTATTTGACTATCTCTCTATCAAGTCTGAGATCTCATTGACAAGAGCTGTGTTATACCTAACTGTGTATCTATAACATTTGGCACATTGTGGGTACTTAAAAAATGCAGGCTGAAATGCCTCAACCTTATTGTCTTTTATTTAAATGTCTTTAATTCTTACTTTTGTATTTTCTCGGAGATTATATAACATCCAGAGACTTGGCAATCCAAGTTTAGTTCAGAACAGTTACACAATCAAAATATGCTTTAAAGAAGTCTATTCTAAGCAGTATTGGTTGAATGATTTAACATATTTCTTTTCGTATCTAAACAGTGAAGTCATTCCTGTTTGGGGGGGAAAAATAAAGTACATAGCTCCCCAAATTATTCTCAAAACTAAGGATAAACAGCTGGTATCATTTTGAAAATATAAAACTATTTTGACCACCAGAAGCTCATTTCAATGCATATAAAAACAGGGCTCTATATATAGTTAACACAGACTTGTGTGTTGCTAAATTATAATCACTGAGTCACTGATTAAGGAGTGGCTTAAATCTGAGACTTGTCTTGAAAACAAGATTCTTTCCAGCATCATATGGTTGTTTTCTTTAGTATTCGATAAAAACTAATATAATACAAGATTTCAAATGGCAATCTGTGACACTTTCAAAACTATCAGTTGAATTTTATTGATCTACTCTATTGGGAGGACTAAAGTAAATACATATGTAGTTGATTAGAGCCCTAGGCAACTTCAGAATTTTCAAGACACAGAAACTGCAGAATAATTTCAAACATCTGCAACTGGCATCACAGTAAAGGTCTCAGCCTTTCATTGTGTCTGGCAACCCAGCATGGTATGAGAGTAATAGAAGCAGCAGGCAGGATGGGACTGGACGGCAAGGAGGAAATCATGCAATAAGGTAGCAGCAATCTGTATACAAAATCTATCAAGTACCAACAGAATAATGGTCAAGTCAGGAGATGACAGCAAGAATGGATTATCACATAAGGCAAACTATCCACACATACTCCCAACACCTCTGCTCTGTGCATGCCTCCTGGTTCTCAGATACGACACCACAAAAATGTCAGGGAATTAATCCTGAAATGAAAGAGATTTATTTTCACCACCTGATGCAATGGGCATAAAGTATAAATCAAGTTGACTTATAGAAAAAAAAATTACATTTCTTGCATATTCGAGTTTAGAAGCTGCTATGAAAATATGTTATACTATATTCTTGTGCCTTTGTGTGTATTTCTGAAAGATATATTTCTCGAAGTGAAATGCTGGGTCAAAATGTATGTGTCTTTCACATTTTGGTACGTACTACTAAATTTCTCTCTAAAATTACATATAGTTTTACTTTTCTACTAATGATATATGAATGCCCTTTGTCTGATGCCTTTGCCCAAATTTATCAACAGCTTCTAAAGATTCATTTACCTAAAATACTTCTTTTAATTTATTTCCACAGAAATATCTCTTTTGGTTTGCTTCCAGAAAGACCTTGCCCAAAGATAATTGCATTTAGCTCAATTCCATTCAAATCCAATGTCATTAATTCATTTTTATCATCTATTTCCTTTGCTTTGAGGACACATGAAATAGAGGTGGGGACGAGAAACTAACATCTATTAGATGCTTACACTGAATCAGGCACTTTACAAATAGTACGTTATTTCAATGGTTTTCAAAGTGTGGTCTCTAGACAAGCAGCATCGGCATCACCTGGAACCTTTTTAGAAATGCAAATTTCCAAGCCCTGCCTTAGACCTACCAAATCAGAAACACTGTGGAGGGCCCTGTACTTGGTTTTCTTGTTGTATAAGCCTTCCAGGTGAGTCTAATGTACCTACAATTTGAGCACCACTGCATTATGCCCATTTCATAGGTGAGAAATTGAAATGAAGAAGTAATCAAGGTCATCAGCTTTATAAGGTTGGTCTGATTTCAAAGTCAACACAATTCTTCCTCTTTGTGTGGAGGTAAATTTTAATAGGATATAAGTTATAAGATATGCTGTTGAGGAAGAATATGGTTAAGTATGACAATATGGGACTCTGAGAAAACCAAGAAGCAGCAAAAGTCTGTGGATAATTACTATTATAGTCAGATCATTACTAACAGAGAATACCAGGGCAAAAAAACTGGGAAAGACAGACTTTGCCAGTATATCAACAGGCCCTCAAACTGACCCTGGGTCTATGATTCCTTCATTCTCACAAATATGCCAGAAATGTGGGTAATAGACAGTATTCAGAGCAGAGGCTCATGATATATGAGTTAGAATTATTGTAGTGCTCATTTTTTAACTGGATCGTTTGGATAATTTTTGCTATTGAATGTATGAGTTCTTTAGATATTTTGAATATTAATCCCTTACCAGATATATGATTTGTGAATATTTTCTAGCATTTAGTATGTTGCATTTATATTTGTAATGGTTTCTTTGCTATGTATAAGCTTTTTAGTTTGATGTAGTCTCACGTGTTGATTTTTACTTTTGTTGCTATTACTTTGGATATCAGGTTCAAAAAATCGTCACTGAGACTTATGTCAGAGCTTACCACGTACCTATGTTTTCTTCTAGAAGTTTTATGGTTTCAGGTCTTATATTCACATCTTTAATCCATTGTGCATTAATTTTCATGTGTGGTGTTAGAGAGTGGTCTAGTTTCATTCTTTGTATGTGGTTGTCTGGTTTTCCTAACACCACTTATTGAAGAGACTGTCCTTTCCCCATTGTATATGCTTTGCTCCTTTGTCATATATTAATTGACCATATATTAATGGATTTATTTCTGGGCTCTATTTTCTGTTCCATTGATTTATGTGTCTTTTTTTATGCCAATATCATACTGTTTTAATTACTGCAGTTTTGTAATAGAGAGTGAAATCAGGTAGTGTGATGCCTTCAGCTTTGTTTTTCTTACTCAAGGTTGCTTTGACTACATGGGGACATTTGTGGTTCCATACAAATTTTAGGATTGTTTCTTCTAATATTGTGAAAATACCATTGGAATTTTGATAGGGATTGCATTAAATCTGTAATTGCTTTAGGTAGTACGAACATATTAACAATATTATTTCTTCCAATCTAAGAGCACAGAATATCTTTCATTTATTCATGTCTTCTTCAATTTCTTTCCTTAGTGTTCAGTATATAGGTCTTTTACCTCATTAGTTAAATTTATTCCTAGGTATTTTATTTTTCAATGCAGTTGTGAATGGTATTATTTTATTAATTTCTCTTTCTGATAGTTTGTTATTACTGTATAGAGTTGCAACAGATTTTTGTATATTGATTTTTATGTCCTACAACATTACTCAATATGCTTATTATTTCTAACAGTTTTTTGATAACGTCTCTAGGGCTTTCTATATATAATATTATGTCATCTACAAATAGTGACAGTTTTACTTTTCTCTTTCCACTTTGGATGCCTTTTTCTTTTTCTTGCCTGATTGTTCTAGCTAAGTCTTTCAATACTATGTTGAATGAAAGTGTTAAGAATGGGCATTCTTTGCTTAATCTTGATGTTAGAGAAAAGGCTTTCAGCTTTTCACCATTGTGTATGATATTAGCTGTGTACTTTTCATATAGGATCTTTATTATGTTGAGATATGTTCCCTCTACAGCTGCTTTGTTGAGAGTTTGTACCATAAATGGTTGCTAAATTTTGTCAAATAAACTTTTCCAAAGAAGACATACATGAAAAGATGCTCAACATAATTAATCATCAGGGAAATGCAAATCGAAACCACAGTGAGGTATTACTTCACACCTGTGAGGATGGATATTATCAAAAATACAAGAAATAACAAGCGGAGAAAAAGGAATCCTTGTGCACTGCTGGTAGGAATGTAAATTGGTGCAGTCACTATGGAAAACAGTGTGGAAGTTTCTCAAAAAATTAAAAATAAAACTACCATATGATCTAGCAGTTCCACTTCTGGTTATTTATCCAAGGAAAACGAGAATACTAAATTAAAAAGATATATGCAATCCCTTATTTATTGCAGCACTATTTATTATAGCCAAGATATGGAAATCACCTAAATGTCCATCAATGAATTAATGCATAAAGAAATTATGGTATATATAAAATTGAATATTATTCAGTCGTAAAAAAATGAATCAAATCTTGCTGTTTGTGATGACATAAATGAACCTTGATGGCATTATGCTAAGTAGAATAAGTCAGACAGAGAAAGACAAATACCATATGATATCTCTTATGTGTGAAATCCAAAAAAAAAATCCCAAGCTCATTGATAGAAAATAAAGTGATGGTTGCCAGATATTGGGGATGGAGTTGAGAGAAATAAGTGAAGGGGGTCAAAAGGTTAAAAAAAAAAAGTAAAAATAAAATTGATTAATTAATTAGTTATGAGAGGCCTAAAAAAATGGTCTACACATTAACCACAATAAAAACTATAGCAAACTCTAAAAAAGCCTGTTCAAATTTTTCATGAATAGTTCTTCAGTATTTAATGAAAATTGAGCGATTACTTAAGAACTAAAATTTATTACATAAAATGAGTTTATAGAGATCTAAATTTGTGATTACAGATTCTTAAACACACCATACCTTCAGGAAATAATTTCAAAGAGAAAAATCATTTTCAATGGCGATATAGAAATTTTTACTATCAAAGAGCCTTATATTTCATATCTGCTTATAATGTACAGCATAGTCCTTTAACATAATAAACCTTAGAGTTCATTTTGACTTATAGCTTCCTTATATTCCATACTTTTTATAGATCATTGACCAGGTCAATTGTTATTGCCATAACATTAAAAAATAAATTTTTAAGGTATAAACTAGACCCTATTTTAACTTGGAAAGACAATGACACTTTTGATGTTGTACCTGTTTGTGTTTCTTCAATAAGCAAAATTAGGTAGGGGACTGCTATGCCTGTGGCCGAGAAATATTAATTTGTAAAGTACTTGCTATGCTCCAAAGATATAAATCTTAATTCATCTACTTTCCTGTGCATTGATATGAAGGATTCATTTGAAGACTAAATCTAGTTAGAATATTTACAGGGCTGCTTTAATAACACTTACTAAATCACTATCAAAATGCTGTGTGCTGGGAATTCTTCTCTAATAGAAGGGAAAGATTCTTTATTAGTCCCATCTTCCTTGTGACCAAGAATATTCATTGGTAAGATTGAGATACCAATGTCTAGTTAAGGCTTTTGTCTATGGCTAAAAGCAGGAGGTGGGGGTGGGGGGGGCAGAAGAATTATGTAGCAAAAGATAGGATCAAAGTTGGAAGAAGACAAATTTATCCTGTGCTAGAATTAGGGCATTTTATCAGAGATAATTATAAGTCACTGAAATATCTTTTGCTTTTATAAGGAGAAAATACTGCAGGTTTTGTGCTAAAAAGTTTGGGTCACAGACATATATGGAAAATGGAGGGTAAAGGGCTTTCATTTTGGCAGAAGAAAGAATTCAGTGTGACTCACTGTTAAGTAAAATAAAAGAAATGTTTTTTAATGGTTCTCTGAGATGCAGACTTTCCCTAGCTCACTTTGCCTGCTCGCATAGAAATATAACTCAGGCTGCATATAAGGAATAACTGGTCACTACTCATTTGGTTCAAAAGCGTAACCTTGAAAGTGGGGCCCAATGGATGAATCCCTAAATTCAAGACCCCTTTGAATCTGGAAGTAAAGATAACTTTGACTTCTTATCATGTACCAGAAAAGGCAGTATTTTCCTTTTTTGCCAAACCATAAAATAACCAGAAAAATTTTTGATCAACTTAGGGGAAAGTAGTATGGGTAGTAGGGTATAATCCAGTAGTTCTCAAACTTTATTGTGTTCAGAATAACTTGGAAGGCCTTGTTAAATATAAGCTATTTGGGTTAGACTTCCAGAGTTTCTGATTTATTTTACCTGGGGTGGAGCCCAAGAATTTACTTTTTTAACAAGTTCCGATAAGACTG
>NW_006435762.1:1114530-1148938 GCF_000325575.1 Pteropus alecto | reverse complement strand
GTAGGGAAAAAAGTTTAGATTTGGGAATCAGATTACTACTTCCAAGTCCTCACATTTAATTGCCAAGTGCTCTTGGATAAATCACTTAACCTTTCTGATTTGTGATCTCTCCTTTGTAAATTATGCATGAGGGTAATAACGACAGCTTAATGACATTGTCTAGAATTGTTGGGAGGACCAAATGCAGTGATGCAGGAAAATGTTTGTGAATGCCAGTTAACAATGCATGTGTGATGGTTAAGTTTATATGTCAACCTTACCGAGCTATGGGATGCCCCCATATGTAGATGGTAAAATATAATTTCTGGATGCATCTGTAAAGGTGTTTCTGAAAGAGATTAGCATTTGAATCAGTAGACTGAGTAAAGAAATTGGCCCTCACCAATGTGAATTGACTGCATCCAATCTAGTTAGGGCCTTAATACAATAAAATGGCAGTGGAGGGGTCAAAGTCTCTTTCTATCCTGACCTGGAGTGTTAATCTTCTCCTATCTTTAAGCATCAGAGTTTCGAGTCTCAGGCCTTCAGACCACAACTGAATTATATTATTAGTTTTCCTGGTTCTTTAGGTTGCAGACAGCAGATTGTGGGACTTCTCAGCCTCCATAACTGCATGAGCCAATTTCTATAATAAATCTCTCTCTATATATATGGATGGATAGATAGATAGATAGATAGATAGATAGATAGATAGATAGATAGATAGATAGATAGATGTAAAGGTAGATGCAGATATAGATATACAGATAGATGATATAGAGATAGAGATGATAGAGATAGAGATATACAGATAGATATAGATAGATATCTTATTGGTCACTTTCTCTGGAGAACCCAGAGTAATATAGTGTGTTTCTTCCCCATAATTTTATAGTCAAAAACAAACAAACAAACAAAAATCCATCCACAATTTTATCTCCAGATGGCTCTGCCTTGCTTTTCTCGGGGCCGATGTAAGCAAAAGTAGATGAACATTCTATCACAACAATAAATTGGAAATTCTGTTAGACAGTGTTGGTGACCTATCTAATAACCGCTTCTTTCCCCTTTTTCTTTTTAGCAGAACATTAATTTTATTCAAGGATGAAGTATCTTTGTGCTAAGGAAGAAGAGTCCCACCCTTAGCCTAGGGATGAGTCATGATTGGTCTAAGATCATCTTAGTAACCTTGACTATTTCTCACATGAATAACACTAAGAGGATCAGATTTATACGTTCAACATGTATTTATTCAGTGCTAAGCACTGTTCTTGGTACAGAGATGATAAGATAAACAAGAGTGACTAATAGTCCTAGATGGGAGACCTAGGTTGAACAAATAATAACACTAATAATTTCAGCATGACAAGAAAAAAATAATAATCTAGTGATTCTTGATATTTAGAATTATTATACTCAAATTCTAGGAATTTGAATTCATAATCAATATAGCAAGCATAAAGACTTAGACAATATCATTCTTCATTGGCTAAAATATTAATAAGAAACCATGAAGCTAGAATATATTATCATTGATTTAAGCTACTGTGTAATATCATCCAAGTGATTGAAATCTCAGTTTAATACCTGTCTTGTTCCTTCTTTGCATCAGTGGAAGGAACAAAAAAAATTCAAAGGACATGATCTGAACTTTCTTATTCTTATCCTCTGTCTCACATATGGACATTAAGTACTTGTATTTCTTACATTTTCCTTTTCAATTATATGAAATTACACTGTTATTGCCATGGAAGAAAAAGTGACATAAGGTATTTCTTCATTGGACAAGCCTTAAGAGCAACATCTGTTGTATTTTTTAATTAATTGAGATATAAATGTGTACAATTTAACTCTGATAAAAGTTTATGGATGATTTGGCTGAATCGTTTCCAAAGAACAAACTTCAGCCCTTATCTTTCTAGGTCCCTACAAATCTCAACAATTTTGCATTATAGAAATTTTAATATACATGAATATAGAGAATAGTCATAAACTAACATATGGCCATTACCGAATCTCAGAAATTATTAACATTTTGCTGTTTTTGTGTCAATAGCCATTGATACGGTGACATCTCCCTTCTTTTCTTCTGAAAACACACTCTCCTAGTTTGCCTCTTACCCTCTGGCAGGTCCTTCTCAGTCTCCTCTTCTTTTCTTTAAACTATCAGTATTTTCCTTGAACTCAATCATTCCTATTGCTTTATTTACCATCTTTCACCAACTCCTACATTCCTATGTCCTGCTCAGATATCTTTTCCAAGGAACATCAAATCAACATGACCAAATGTGAGCACATTCTCTTTCATATTTTCCTCAGTCCAGCAACTTCAGTATCTCAAGAAAAAGACATATGCATTTTTTATTCAAACCAGAAACAGAGATACAATTATCGATAATTCTCTCTCTCATAATAAATCATCCAATTCGTCAATTTAGTCTCCTAAACACTTTTCAAATGCATCTACTTCTTTCCATCTCCACTGTCAACACAATGATCAGCACCATTTGATGAAATGTTATGTAAACACACGTGCAAGTCACACACATAATTTTAAATTTTTTAGTAGCCACATTAAAAAAGTAAAAAGAAATAGGTGAAGTTAAATTCAATGTTACTACTTAATTCAATATATCTGAAATATTCTCGTTTTAACATGGAATCAAAATAAAATATTAATGAGATATTTACATTCATTTTTTTTCTTGTTAAGTCTTTGAAATTTAGTGTTTATTTAATACTTACAGCGCATTATAATTTGAACAAGACACATTTCAGGTGCTCAATAACCACGTGTGGCTCATGCCTACCATATTGGATGGAGCAGCTCTAGTCCAAGTTGTGACCACTCCTTGTTGTAGTGTCTGTTAATAGGCTTCGCGTATGCCCACTTGATCTCCTTTCAATTCTTTCTTCATGGGCAACCAAAATAATTTTTTTTAATGTAAATCTGCTTTTATGACTAAAGCTAAAATCCTTCAGTGACTTCCAATTTTTCTCGTTGTCCAAAGTCTGAAATTCCCAACTTAACCTGTATTACACCTATGATCTGACCTCATTTGATATCTCTAGTTTCTATAATGTACAAAACTTATTTCATAGCCTTTATACAAACAAACTCGATATATTTTTGCTCTTATCCATCTTAATTCTTAGCTTAAGTACCACTTACTTACAAAAATCTTCCTTGACACTCCTTTCCTCTCTCCCCAGAATAGGTAAGGATTCCAATTACAGTCTTATTGCACACAGTACTTTTACTTCATGGCCGAAATTATTTGTATTATTATCTGTTCAATATAGGCTTCCCATTTAGGACTATTAGTCATTCTTGTTTATCTTTTCATCTTTGTACCAAGAACAGTGCTTGGCACTGAATAAATATATGTCAAACTAGAATTCTAAGAGTGGTGAAAATTTAAAAAAGCAATAATTTAAGTTATGTAGATTGCATTGCAATTTTTAACAATGTGAACTGTCAGAAAACTTATTTTTAAAGTTTTTTTCAAAAATGTATTAGAAATATCTTTTTTTGTAGAAAAACTTATTGTTTTTGAATATGGACAGAGAACAGAAAATTCACAAACAGGATCTATAAAAAGTAAGTATTGAAAATTTCAAGTTAGCAGATCAAAGCTGAATTAGTCAATGAATGCTTTTGAAGCACTTGGTCAACTATTAATAATAATATATAATAATGATCGAATTAGATTTTTTGGACCGTATGCCCAAATATACTAAAATAAACTCTATGTGGATTAAATAGGAAACAAAAATGCTAAGGAATACATAACTATTAAGCTAAAATGCTAAGAATACATAACTATTAAGCATATAGGCAGAAAACATAAACAAATATATTGATGGATTTAAATTTATAAAATTTAAGACATTAAAACACTCTAAACTAAAATGAAAGGCAAAAACACAACTTAGAGGAAATATTCACAACATATGAGAAAAGGTTAATATATTTAATATAAAAATCTTATGAAACTATAAGTAGAAAGATAAACATCTTAATTAAGATATAGGCAAAAGACATGGAAAAGAAATTTGCAAAAGTAAAAAGAGTAAAATTCCATTTCATGTAACTATTAAAGATTTTTTAAAATAATAAGTACTATTTTGAGAGCATGAGATCTCATATTCTGTTGAAACAACTTAATATAACCTTTCTTGGAGAACAATTTCTAAACACATTTTAAACCTAAAAAATTGTGTATAATTTTGACACAGAAATTTTGCTTATAAGACTATATTTCAAGGAAATTATCATGGTTACAATACAAAATACATGTACAAGAACATGCATTAAAACATTATTTAAAATTATGAAAATTAAAATAGTCTACATTTCTAAAAAGGGAGAATTGATTAAATAAAGCATGTTATAAACATACAATGAAATGTTTGAGAAAGATGTAAAGATAAATATTTAATATCTGAAAATATGTCTACAACATAATTGTTTTAAATGCTAGCAAAATGTATGGTGTCATTCTCACACATATGACTGTAGAATACACACCAAAATGTAGACATGGTTACTTCTGAATGGTGGAACTATGATGACAGAATAACAACAAAATTAATTTCTCCTTCCGGCTTGTTAGAACTTTTTAAAAAAATGTTCTTATTTCTATCTTCAACAACTTGCTTTTTAAAATTATGACATAGTTCAAACACACAGAAAGTATAAAGTATAATGTAACAAACATTCCAGAACTGAAAATTCAAAGTGCCAAGTCTTAACATTTTACTGCCAACTTTAGAAGTGTTTTTTTTTTCCTTTTCTTTTATTTTTTCTGTATTTTTTGTTGTTTTTTTTCGGATTTATTAGATTTGCACTTTAAACCATAAGGAAATAAGAGGGTCAGGAATTACTTTTCTACTTTAAATAACTTAAAAAAATTAATTATAGGAGACAACTTTCTAACATTAGACTAAAGGCCGTCAGCACTGAGATCTTTTAGGAAAGGCAGATGAGGCCTAGAATCACCTAAACTTTAGGCCTGAAGGGAATTGTTAGACTGTAGTATAGGTACGTTTGACATCTTCCTTTGATACACTTCCTTGATCTCATTTCTAGTTTTTTCTCTCCATGTCCACATCTGTATTTTCTGTTTATCAATCCACATAGGCTTTTACATTTTTACTATGTACATCCATTTAGTACTATATGGTACTGTTTCATATGGCCTAAATTTTTATAGAAATGGTATTATATATATATTTTTGCTCAATACTATGTTTTTGAGACTTTTTTCACATTAATTCCTGAAACTCTAGTTTATTTTCTTTAACTGATACATAGTGTTCTATTGTATGAATCTCTGGTAATTTATTCACTTATTCCTGTTTTGATGGACATTTAGTTCATATTTTATACGATAAATTGATATCATTTTTACAAAAATCACAAAAGTTACTGAAATTATTAAGCAGTGGTGGAAAAATATGACCTGATGGGATTCAAATAATATATTTGGCTGGACTATCTTGTAAGAATTATCTGATTTTGCCAACAAAATGCAAATAGCCGTAGATATAGAGATGAACTCTGTTTAAACTCATAACTTAAAATTCTTTCATTTTTAACTTTAAAAAACCCTTACTCTCCAAAATACTAAGAAGAATTTAAAAAGAAAAAGCAGAAACCTATTTAAGCCTCTTTTCAATGGAAGTTTCTCGAGCAATCACATATCTGGCAAAAAAAAACCCAAAAAACTTTAGCCTTTTTTAAAGGTCAACAGAATTTTAATGTATAATTCATTCAATTGACACCAAGCGACTTATTTTTCTGAACCCTAGAGTAGTACTGGTACTCATTCCTCTAACCTAGGGGCTTGACACATAATGGACGGCCAGGAAATATTTATTAACTACAATGGATTTGAATATATTGATTTTTGGCTTTGAGGGAAAGTCTGGGAGAGGGCATATTGGTGTCAAAATGTAAAAATTTCAGAAACACTTGGGTGTTTTATAGTAAAAGGTGTGGGCAGAATAAATACTTCAAATTGGTGTTTCTTAAAAAATCTGAGATGCGTGATTATGGTAGATTTCAACAGATTTGTATTTCCCCTACTAGCCCTTTTACTCAATACTTACTAGATGACATTAAAGCTTCAATAAAGAAGTATCAGATGGCAATATATTGGCACATAAATCAGTGCCCATTTGGAGAAATATATCTGTATATATATGTATATATACATATATGTCCATATCATTGATCATATGATAAATATATATCATTATATATCAGTAAATAGAAATAATTAGAAATTTTAAAAAGTTGATGTTATATTAATTCTTTAAAAGTATATAGTTTCAGTTTTATCATTTATTATTTCTTCGATGTTTACATTTATTCTTATTTTCCTCAATATACATTAATATATCTCAGCTATGTTCTCAGGTAACAACTTCTTTGTAGGTAACGCACATTTTCCCTCTCCAAACTGTCTTATGTTTTATTTTCTGTTTAAATAGTCATTAAAATATAGAGGTAACTTTGAAAGGAAACAAAACTGATGTCTAAATAACTGTATAAATGGAACTACTCTTTCAAATGTGTTGGTGAAAATTCATTGCAGATAAATTTGTGAAGACATAGTACTATGTTTAATGCATTTAATTTTTATTTATTCATTTGTTCAACAATATCTTTAAATGCCTAAAATGTGACAAATTGCATAATAACTGCGCTGACTATGCTTGGTAGTCTTGAGTCCTAGGTTTTGACTCTGAAACCACAACCAATGTGCAGTTGGTGCAAAGATTAAGAATGCTGGCTCTGAAGAAGGACGCCCAGGATCGAAATTTTAGCAGGGTGACCCTGAGCACAATTGCTTCAAGCATCAGTTTCCTCATTAATAAAAGAGGATGAAATAGCACCTAGGATTGTTAGAGGATGATATGATGCAACATGTATAAAGCAGAGTGGTCAGCACAGAGAGAGCACACATTAAGTGTCTACATGGTGATGAAGTTGATAACGATGCTTATGTTGGGAGGCAGAGTGGTCAGCACAGAGAGAGCACACATTAAGTAAGTGTCTACATGGTGATGAAGTTGATAACGATACTTATGTTGGGGGAAGCTGCACCTCTCTGGGTCTCTGTTTCCTTAGCCATAAGATGCGGAGTTGAACTAGGTTCTCTTTAAGTGTAAACAAATAATTATTTGGGAGCTTCTAGCAGAAAGCATTTGTACCTCCATTGCCTTAGAATGTATTAGGCATCCTGGGAGGCCTTTAAAGGTTAGTTGGAAGTTTAAATACACAGATAACTTTGTTCCTGAGATGTGCACAGGTGAATTTTCCATGCTGTTTACTTTGCCACATCTGAGACTCATGCCAAATCCTAGCAATAGTCATACTTTCTTTAACAATGTGAAATAAAAAGGTGATCTTGGTCAGAGTTGAAGCTCATAGTCACCATTTGAAGGGACCACTAATTATATTTTTCCCACTTTCAAAAATTTAATGTCTGCCTTGTAAACATACACAGTCATACTACCAGATATGTTACTCATAGTATTTACTGAATGTGTCAGGATTTTAACACTTAAAAAAT
The DNA here is from genome assembly GCF_000325575.1 of Pteropus alecto. Taxonomy (NCBI): domain Eukaryota; kingdom Metazoa; phylum Chordata; class Mammalia; order Chiroptera; family Pteropodidae; genus Pteropus; species Pteropus alecto. Next base: position 1,141,376 of record NW_006435762.1, on the reverse strand, counting down.
ATTTGATGACCTGTTATTTTCCTATACTTTAATTTAAAATTGTTCTATTTTTGTTGTTGCCACTATACTATTTGGGGCAGATAGTTTGTTTTAGACTATTGATTTTATTTGTTTGTTTTTGCTTGACATTTTGGGTTTCAGGGTTTTATTTGTTCTGATTTTGAAACTTATTCTCAGAGCTTAGTTCTTATATGGATAGCTTGAACTCAGTTTATCTCTCAAGGGGGAAAATGCACACAAAACTGCTAAACTGCCTGCCAGCCTCTTCTCATCTGTTCTGTTTTCATTTAGAGTTTCTATAACATGTTATTTTTTCAAAGTATTTTAGCACTGTTTTAATTTGTGTTATGCCTGTGAAGTGAGAATGCCATAAATACCCGCGAAGTAGGTTAGTTTATAAAGGATCAGTAAACATCTTGATTTTTAAGAGAAAATAAAGGCCCGAACTAAAAATCTGAAATAACAAGTAAATATATTTCAATAAGTGCAGTACGAAAACAATTCTAGAGGAAGTGTTCCTTGCAACAAAGGAAGGGGGATGCTAATAACAAATGCTATTTTAAAAACAGTTTAATAGTCTCCTTTTTTAAAGATATACTTTAAAATGTATTTTATTACATGCAATAAAAAGCACAAATCTTAAGTTCGTACAGCTCAATTTAATTTTGACAAATACCCTGAGCTTCCCTCTAACACACATCTTGCACAGGATCTTGACTACCTACATACATTTCTGTTTCTCCCCTCAACCTCTTTCTACATGAGTGTAAGCCCTCTGAGGGTAGGGGTTGAGCCAAGTTCATTTGCTTCTCTGTGCCCTCACTGGTAGGTGCTCAGTCAGTGGCGAATAAATTAAATGAATAAACATTCATTAAGAGAATATTTTATACTGCCTGGCTGCTTTTCTTAGTGGCTCAGATCTGGGAAGAGATGATGAGTTTAAAGATTGATACCTGTAGCAGCTTCAGCCTGAAGTCATTGGAGGACCATCAGTCAGTTAGATCTCTTCTTTACTTTATTATTAAATTTATTAAAGTGATATTGGTTAATAAAATTATATAGGTTTTAAGTATACAATTCAATATGTCATATTTTTATTGCAGAGTGTAATCACCTCCCGAAGTCAAATCTCTTTGGATCACCATATATTTGACCCCCTTTATCCTTTTCTACCTTCACTTCTCTACTTTCCTCTCTGGTAACCACTATACTGTTGTCTGTGTCTATGACTTTTGTTTGTTTGTTTGTTGCTTTCAGTTTTATATCCCACATATGAGTGAAATCATATGGTTCTCAACTTTTTCTCTCTGACTTATTTTGCTTAGCATGATAACCTTGAGATCCATCCATGTGGAAATAACCACAGTATCTTTCGATAGATGATTGGATAAAGATGCGGTACATATATACAATGGAATATTACTCAGTCATAAGAAAAAATGAAATAATGCTATTTATGACAACAGGTCTCTTCTTCAGTGCTGTTCAGAGCTCCTCAGTAAAAGAGAGAATCAAGTAAAAGATACAGTGTCCTGAGGCAGACTGATTCAGGAACTAAAAGGCAGTTTCAAGTATTTGGTTCTTGGAGTCAGAAGCAGAGAGGTGGTAATAATCTAATCAATTCCTCTTTGTTGACCCACTAGACCTGCACAAAGAAGGCCATTTAAGGTTCTAGCACCTAAAAATTCTTGAAAATAATGTCCTGCATCATTCAACAATTTTTAGTGAGAGCAACCTCACAAAGATCACAAACATTAAAGTAAATGTGTCTTGCTAATTGGAAACCGCATTGTGATCTGGGATAAGTATATTCCATAGTGTACTATTTTGATCAAATGTCAAGGAAAAGAAAACTAGATAAAAATAAAAAGGTATAGAGCATTCTTATGAGAATAAATCAGTCATGTATATGCTTGGAAATCACAATAGGCTAAAGACTATAATAAACAAATAGACTCAAATTTAGTGGCTTAACTATACAAGTTTTAGCTGTTACTCATGCACAGACACCATGAGTGTTCCTGGGCCTGTGGCAATTCTGACATCTCTTCTCCAAGTGATAGCTCAGGGTCCCAGGCTCCTACCTTCTAGCACCTAGGGCCTCTGGACATTCTGCACTCAGCTAGCAGGTAAAGGGAGAGAAAGAGCTGAGGGATAATGAAATGACATACATGTCTGCTTACATACCTTTCACCAGAATTTAGTTGCTTAGCTACACCCAATTGCAAAGCAACCTAGGATATGCTGTGTGCAAAGGAAAAAAAGAAGCCAGTGGCGAAAAGTTAGCCATTTTTTTTTTTTTGGCCACAAGGCTAGTCCTATCTTTTCTCTTCCTATGAACTGTTGGGTTCGATTATTTTTAATACTTTTGGCCCACCTTCACCATTTTCCCCAACTCAAATTCCCAGACTTTGGCACCTGCCGGTCTGTTCTCTGATATTATGAGTTCAGTTTTTTTATATTCCACATCTAAGTGAGATCATACATAGTAGCTTTTCTCTGTCTGATTTATCTCATTTAATATAATACCCTCAAAAGCTCCATCCATGTTGTCACAAATGGCAGTATTCTCTACTTTTTTTTCTGGCTGAATAATATTCCATTGTGTATGTGTGTGTGTATCACATTTTATATACCTCTTTATCTACATATAGACACTTGGGATGTTTCCATGTCTTGACTATTGTAAATAATGCTGGAGTGGACATGAGGGACTATCCCATTTGGGACAGTGATTTCATTTCCTTTGGATATTTAATAAGAACTGGATTCATTGGATCGTAAAGTAGTTCTACTTACAAATTTTTGCAGAAACTCCATATTGTTTTCCAGAGTGGCTGCACCAATTTACATTTCCATCAATGGTGCATAATATTTTCCTTTTCTCCACATTCTCATCAATAATCATATCATTTATCTTTGATGGCCATTCTAATAGGTGTGAAGTTGCTAGCTCATCGTGGTTTTGACTTGCATTTTCCTGATGATTAGTGATGTTGAGCACTTTTTCATGTACCTGTTGACCATCTATACATGGCTGTCCATTTTGTAATTGGATTGTTGGTTGTTTTGTTTTTTTTTTTCCTTTGAGGCTTTTTTATAATTAACTTTAAATATAAAAAGTTCAGTTCTCCAAAGAAAATATCTTCTGTTTGACAGTAACTAAAATTTTTACTTTAAGAGGAAGCCATAGCAAGTACTAGGCCAGGCCACAGAAACTGGTTGAGGTTGCAGGGAGCATATGGGTACGACTTGGACCTAGTTTAGGATGCCAATTCTTGAGTTTATTCCTCAAAAAGCAAAGAAGAAGTACAAAGGCTATAAACAACGTCAAATGCGGGTGGGTAGACACAGTATTTCCTGTCTCCCGTATAGAGGTTGTACAAGAGTTTGTGGTTTCAGTGACATTCATGGCGGGAAATGTCCCCAAAGCTGGAGGAGCATGAGGACTGTGAACTTATTCCCATATATTCCCAGGCAGGTCATTGCTCAGAAACAGATTTATATCTGTTCATGGCTATAAATCTACTACTTAGGAACTCTGTCACTTTATAATAATATTCAAGTCATGAGCATAAAAATTCTTTCTGTACCAGGACTGAAATAAGCTCTCTTACCTTGGCCTGAACCTCAGGACCAACGAGTTTGCCATTTATGCCTACCCTGGGCTTTTCCATGGGGAAGTCTGGTTGTGGCCTACCAAAGGTAAAAAGCCATTTTCCTAACTCCAGAGACTAGGTTTGGGAGTCTAAAAATGCTTTGCCAGTGGGGAAAGAACTTCTAGCTGACAAGATAAACTCATAGGCTTTCTTGTATCTTTATTTTTCATTAGTGTAATTTTTTTCCACCTTTTTCTTTTTCTTATTGATCTGTGGATCAATAAATAAGCAACTTCTTTTGCAATGTTATGTGCAGAAGCAAACAAATGTAGAATTCAATATGAGTATGCAGCCACCTAACTTCTTTAAATGTTGAAATAAAAGTGGTTACTACCCTTATCAATTTATTAGGATTATAGTGACATCTTGTGGCATTTAATTTTCCCTTTTAAAATTTGCCCAGGTAAATACCTAATACTTTAGTTCTTGTTAAAGAATTTAGCTTTATTAATGTAATATATCAATTTAATAATCCAGAAACTATTATTTGAAGTAGAAATGAACAAAATGAACAAAATGCATTCTACTTTATTTCATTCTAGTAAATACTTCTGAAAATTTTCAATTAGAAAAACATATTCTTTAGAAATTATCAAGATCTAGCATTTATTTTAAATTTTCTTCCATTGGTACCATTATGACATAGAAAATGCCCTGGAAATTGGTTTGTAATTTGATCCATGTGAAAACAATAAAACTAAAAATTAAAAGTCTGCTGCTATGGAAATATTTTGTGATCATAGCTTCTATGAATTGTTAAGACCAGCTAATTAAAACAGTCTTACTGGGGGATAGATTTTTATTAAAAGAAAAAAAATTAGGGCAAAATTAAACCTCTGCCATTTGAATCTAAAAGTGATCGGCCTCTTCATGGACTGCCTCTAATTAGCATGTACCATGTGTAAAGTGAGAATGCTATTAAGCTACATTGAGATGTAATTTAAAAAAAAAAAAAAAAAGACAAACTGGATTCAAGATTCCTACCCTCCCACTCTGCCCTGATCACACACACACACACATTGCAGTCATTAATGTTCACTTCTACACAGCGAATGTCAGAAGAATTATTTCAGATGTTTTTTAGTAACCAAGTTTAGTCCACTTCAGGTACTGAAGAGTCTTTCACTGAAAATAATTGCCATGTGCAAGTAGCTTGTGAATATTTGCTTTCATATCTCCTTCTTCCTTTCCGCCCACCTTCATTTTCTCCCTCCTCTTTTTCTGAATTTGATCTTCTAAGTAACCCTTCTGATAGCCAACGATAGACATACCTTTTGGAAATTATAGGTGACAATGATTCCACTTGCTCTGTACTGTAATAAATATGATCCTTTCACAAGTCTTGCTATGAATAATATGCTATTTTCCAATTCAAGACACTGATTGTAAGATACTCCTTTGTTTTATGTACTACTAAAACAGAAAAAAGTTACTGTTAGTAAACTACTATCACACATTGAAAATAATTATTTTAAACTCATTCAAAATATTAAGTACACCTTTTAGACTTATTTAAATACATTTTATTATATATCACATTTACATATATTTTACAATGAAAATATAAGCAAATACAATGTTTTTAAAACACAGAGGCCAGCTCCAAGTCACTTTCTGTGATGTTCATGACTGCCCATACTATTTTCCTCTATGTCACTAAGAGCATTGGTGATACAGTCATGCCTAGAATGCAACTTTTGTCACTAGTACTTTCTTCTAAATTATTGACAAGTTTTGAAACTGGCACTTATCTTAAAGAAAAATCAATGAAACATTTTTGAGATAATAAACAAGGTTTACAATGCTTTTTCAAATAGTCATGATGATTCTTTCTCAAATGTTTTGTTGACTGAAAAGCCAAGGGATTACAGTTAGACAATCTTCATGCAACAATATTACTGTATGCACAAGCAATGCATCTATAGTCATGACTGCTACCTTTACCACCATCGATCGCTCCATTTTTATAAATGTTAAAATGTGAAAAATGATGTGCCATAGTAGAACTGAAATATGGTCATTTTAATTAATGCTAATAGCTAGCCTTTCATGAGTGACTGCCATGTGTCAAGTACTGCTTATATTCTTCATATACATTATGTCATTTAATAATTAATATAATCCTATGAAGTGAGTGTTATTTAAATACATAGTTAAAAACTAAACAGTTTGTTCCAAGAATAGGCATCTAGTAAGTGGTAGATCTGGTGTTTAAACTTGGTTCTCTGTCATTCCACAGCCCATTTTTTCCCCGTAGGTATGCGGTTATAAATATTTCAACAGAAAACACCAAAAGAAGGGGGTCATTCAATCATGTGGAAAAAGGTAATCTCTCCATCAGCAATTTTTCTTGAATAATAGACAGAGCAAAGAGCAATTGTGTGAACAAATGTCAGATTTATATATTTGTGAATTATCATAAAACTTTCGGAAAAGGAGCGAGATGAAATATTGTCTATTTGAGGAAGAGAAAAAACTGCTATATCAGCTAGAAGCTGTAATAACTGCAAAAGTAACACTTTCTGGAACGTGCCCTATCTCACAAATAACCACTTAATTATTCCAAATAAACAAAAACTGCAATTTTCAAAGAGAGGAAAAGTTCATCTATACTTAATATATAATAAAGAGTAAATTTGGACAAAGGAAAGTACATGTTTCGTTTATTTTGAACCAAAGTAGTTAATAAAAAAAAAAATTAAACCTATTCTTCTGTGAAAATAGCTGTCTTCATAAGACACAGAATTTTTCCATAAGCTATGTTTATGTGCATGTAGAGTCTTCAAAATTCCCTCAAGAATAACTTCATTGGTTGATATGAAACAAAGCATCTGGACTAAGTATCGTTTTCTCTATGTTTGCATTTCTAGAAGAAAACATGAGAAATAGTTCTTTGATATTGGTCCTGGCAATAATTTTGGATATGACATCAATGCACAGGGAACAAAAGGAAAAATAACAAGTGGGACAACATCAAATTAAATAGCTCCTGCACAGCAAAGGAAACCGTCAACAAAATGAAAAGACAACCTACAGAGTAGGAGAAGATATTGGCAAACCACATATATGATAAGAGAGTAAGATCTAAAATATATAGGAAGTGAAATCAGTATCTCAAACAGATATCTGTACTGCCATGTTTATTGTGAGATTATTCATAATAGCCAAGATATGGAAACAACCTAAGTGCCTATCAATGTATGAATGGATAAAGAAAATATCTATATTCCTATGTAATATATCTCTATATATCTCTATATACATATATAAACAAGCAATAGGTAAAATTTGGTGCAATCAAGTATTCCGTTTTTAAGTACTCCATAAACATGCTAATAACAAGGACTTATTTAAGGGACATCTAAATTGTATTAAATTATTTTAAGGTAAGCATTTTGAATGGTAGAGTTCAATGTTACACTAGCTAAAAAAATGTATTTTGGGTTTTATAAAACCCACACGCTTGTCTAATAATGTTTATTCTTCCTCATAGGTTATTGATTTAGTTGACAAATAGACATATAGATACCGCAAATAGGTAATGCTTAATAAATAGTGATCCGGTGATGAAGAATATCATAAACTCAGAATAACAATACTGAATCAATTATCAGTTACCCAGTCTGTATAAATTACAAATGAAAACAAGAGCACTGTTCTATAATAACCTCAGCTTTATGAATAAACTGTAAGCTTTCTGAGACTATAAGCTGTAAAAGATTCAGTATTAAGTATCATATCCTTGGGTATTCATAAATTCTTTTGTGGGCCTTGCCTATAAATGCCTCTATATTTTTTAAGAATATATTTCAAGTGTTCTAATATGCCAAGGAAGTCTGTATTTTTCTACAGTATATAATAGGAGGAAAGCTTTAGAGTAAAATCATTTTTTTCTCTGTTTATATAAGTACACTCCATTTTTAATGTAGACTACTACTCCAGTTCTTCAAATCTTTCCAAGTTGTATGAAAATTACACAGATTTTCTGCTTCTGTGTATAAAAACATCAAACATGTAACTTTATGTTAAGTGTAGTTTTGCTACAAAACTGAGTCCATGGACCAACAGTGATGGTATTACCTGGGAGCTTGTTAGAAATGCGGGTTCTCAGGTCCTACCCCAGACCTACTAAATGATAGTCTTCATTACAATCCCCAGGTAATTCCAATACATGTAAACTTGAGAAGCACTAATTTGGGATACTTCTTTGATGACCTAATTTTCTATAAATTATGTCTAAACAACTAGTATATAAGTAAATATTCTACATGTATCCTTTATTTTGGCATTATTCAAGATTTAGTGTCTAACAAAATTGCCAAAGGAATTTGTTAAAAAACAGATTTTCAAGTTTTTCCTCAGACTTTAAAATTCAGGAGGTCTGGGGTCAGGCCTGGTTTCCCCAAACCACAACTCTCTTTAACAGAGTCAAAGTTAATGATAATATCAATCCTTGTTAACAACTCCAAATCACAGCAAAATACCTAATACACAAGAAAGTTACATGCAAACTGTTTCTGTTAAATTTTGAAATGTTTCAAACTTTTTCTGAAACCATTATTCACAGAACCAAAAATTTAGTATTAAATGTGCCTAGTTCTATTCACGGAACACAATGAGAGCATTCTTTCTTTTTATTCCCCACCCCTCAAAGGAATACCATTATTTCAGCCAAAGGGTAACAAACTAATTTACTAGAGACCTTAAGAAGTTGACACTGACCCCACTGGAATCAACTACTTCTTGTTCTAGAAAATAAGACCAATAAAGCCTGCAAAGTACTTATTACAACTCACCAGAGATCTCAAACACAAATGCATCCAGGAGTCATCAGGTAACCAATGAGAGAAATAAAAACATAATACCCCAATTACAGACATTCAAGTTCAAAAGGTAAAAACTTCCCACACAGAACAAACAAGAACATCTCTGTGGACAACATTCAGCCTGTAACCTGCCAGTTTCTGGTATCTGTATCAACACAGTTTTTCTTTTTCTAAAAAATTTTAAATTACAGTTGGCACATAATATTACAATAGTTTCAGGTGTATAACACAGTGATTAAAGATTCATAACTTATGAAGTAAACACCCAGATAAATCTAGTACCTCTCTGGCACCATATATATTTATTAGAATATTATTGACTATATTTTTTATGCTATACTTTACATCCTCATGACTATCTCATAATTACCAATTTGTACTTCTTAATCTTTTCCCCTCTTTCACCTGTCCTCCAAACACCCCTCCCATCTGGCAACCATCACAATGTCTTCTGTATCTATTAATTTTTGTTTTGTTTGTTTATTTTGTTCTTTAGATTCCACATGTAAGTAATACATATGGCATTTGTCTTTCTCTGTCTGACTTACTCCACTCAGCACAATACTGTCTAGGTCCATCCATGTTGTTACAGCTGGCAAGATTTCATTCTTTTTTTGTGGCTGAATAATATCCCATTGTATATATGTACCACCTCTTTTTTATCCTTTCAAATATTGATGGATAACTCAAGTTGCCTCCATATCTTGGTTACTGTAAATAATGCCACAATGAATATGTGAATTTATATGTTCCTTTAAAATCATGTTTTGGGTTTCTTCCAATAAATAACCAGAAGTGGAATTACTGGGTCCTTTATTTCATCTTATAGCTTTTGTTTTGAAATCTGAAGCCAGCCATCAGGTGTGCCGGCTCTGGGGCCTCCTGGGAAGGGCCCCTTTGCAAGCAAACTTCAGCTTCAGACTGTGTCTTGTCTGGGGCCACCTGTCATGAGCTACCAGGCAATCTACAGATGGCCACCACCCACACTGGGCTTGGAGGTGTCTCAGGAGGCGAAGCAATAAACTAAGGCCGGCTGCTGCTAGTGTTGGGTTTGGGGCTGCTCAGAAAGATGTACAGGGTACAATGAGGCCAAATGCTGCTTGTTTGGGTTTTGTGAACCTTTGAGAGATTTTAGGAAGTTTGCAGCATGAGCCAAGACAGGCCATTTGTGTGGAAAAACCACTGGAAGTGGCTTGGGTGGGCTGCAATTTGGGTGGGGTGGGGGTATCAGGGAATCACCAGGGCTCAGATATGGTGCCTGCCTGCATCTGCAGGCTGGGAGCAGGGAGGGCTCAACTAAGATACAACAGATTCTGCCAGCACTTCCATCTGGGAAAAAGTTGCCCTTCCAGCCCTCGCCCTGAAGCCACATAAGGCAGTTCCTCCCCATATGTCCTTGGCACCCTTCAAGCTGCTGCCCCAGCGCTGGAATTCAGAGGGAGTGAGTTAATCAGCAAGTAAGTCCATGTATGTACTTTTTAAGAGAAACTCCTGGGACCCCCGTAGCCCTCCATCTCACTCAGCCACAATCTCTGCCAGAAGTTATGGGATATTCTCTTCTTGGCACTAGAACCCAGGGCTGGGGAGTGTGGTGTAGGGTTGGGGCTCCTAATTCCTTTCGAGGGACCTCCATAGTGGAGACATCCCTCCCAATTTTTAACTGCCATATGCAGATGTAGGACCAGCCCAGTTCTAGTCTCCACCCCTCCTACCAGTCTTCAGGTGGCTTCCTCTGTATGTCCTTAGTTGTAAGACTTCTGTTCAGCTAGAATTTAAGCAATTACCAATGATGGTTGTTCTGTAGTTTAGCTGTAATTTTGATGTTGCCATGAGAGGAGGCGAGTACAGCATCTTCCTATTCTATCATCTTGACCTAAAATCCTAGCATTTTTTTTCTAGTTAATTCTCTGGTGACACACCAAAGGGCATTTTTTATTATTAATGTGCTAATATGGCTTATTTGGGGGCTTTTGAAAACTTGGTTCTAGTTTAGATTTTACTTGCATCAGCAAAACATGGTGATATACCAGGCTGTAATCTACATCAGGATTGTGAAATCAAGTGGATTTTAAAAGACATGGTAAATAAACTATATCTATAATCTAATGCATTTTGCCATGAGCCATACAGAAGATGTTCAGTTTGCATTCTTTTACACTGTCTTTAGAGAAAAAACAATTAGAATTTTTGTAGAGTACCAGTCTTCATCTCACTTGTTACTGCTTTTTATATATAAGTGTATGATGTTAATTTTCTTTGGTGCTTTGATTCTACATGATTATGAAAGACTTAAGATGTCCAGAAACATAACTGTTTCCAAATTTCACCTAGAGGTATCTTTATATCACAGCTTCCAAAATGAAAAACAGAGCTGTTCGCATGTTCGATATGTACTTTTATTTTAAATACCAGCACAACAAACACAATGACATGACAAGACCATCACCTCAATAATACTGATGACATTTCTTAACAAATTGGCTACAGTTTACATACACTGTTTTTATCTGGAGCTATTTTAAATATTATCTCAAGATATACTGTAAAACACAAATCTTAAATATGTACCAGTTGCAAACATAATGTGCGTATTTACTATTTCCATTGTTATTCAAATGAAATGATTAAAGTTCCTCAAAATCATGTCCACTTATGTTCATTGTTTCAGGATGCATGACTCGTCCCATGAATAGGATTGTACCTGTTTTGGGTTGGATGTGAACAAAAGAGGGGATAAACAACAAAAAGAGATATTTATTTCTCTTCTTGCTTATAATTAGCAATGTTCTAAAAAATGAAAATTTAATAAATTAACTTCATTTAATAAATCATTTGAACATTAGGAATTATCTGATAAATAATGTGGAAAATGTTCTCAATTTTTAAAAATTATTTTTTAACCTATTAAAAAGTCTGTTCCCATAACAGACTTACCTGTTTTCCTATTCCTGATTAGAAAGAAAAATGGATGGTCGACAATAACTTGAGGATACAGCACAGCCATCCTACTAATTGCAATCATTCCTACAGTGCAGAGAAAAAGCAATTACATGTCTATAGATGTCCAGGGACTTATGAGTAATTTCTGCAAATCATCTATGTTTAATGAAAAGGAATAGTTTACAGAGAACACAATTTTAAAGACTTAAGAAAGAAAAATTATAAAGGTGCTGACATTTCTACTTGACTTTAAACACAGACACACACACGCACACGCGCACACACACACACACACACACACACACACCATGACACCATACATGGTTTCCTATCTCTACCACACCAAAAATAATAGGACAATTTATTCTGCCTGTTACAGAAGTTTTAGCCTTGGTCTCAGATAAATGCTCATGGCTTTACTATAATGCCCTTTGAGTTAAGAAAGAAAGAACACCCACCCCCAAAGAAAAACTAAGAATTTCTTTATATTCTTAAATCATTACTTGTCTGAATTTATATAGCAAATCACCAGGCTTCTAGTAAGTGGCCAGAATGGCAGTGATTAAAGGGAAAATAGCAGTGAGAGATGCAATGTGTTTCCTATGGCTGGGAAACTGAATTCCCTTGAGATCCTTATTATGGACGATCGTTTTATACTTGCTGCAGGGTGATTCAATTGTCAGAAAAAGGTCACCATTACATAATGTAAGATTTTAAGCTTTCTTGATGCCTGAGACTACTGTGTTTCTATTTTCTCCTAAAAATACTTTAACTGGTGCTATACTTTTAATGGACAAATTTATGCAAAGGTAGAAATAATGCGTGCAAATATGACATGTTACATTTTATGTGGGGGTGGAAATTTGACTAAAATTCTTGATGATGAGATTGAAACAAATCCAAACAAATAAAAGGAGGGAAAAAAGGCAACAAAAAAATCATTCTCACTTAACTAGGGTAGTTAGAATGATCAAAATGACTAGGGACATTTGCCATTTTGCTTTACACATGTGATTTATGTCAATTTTTTTGAATTATTTATTTAAAATTAAAATTTTATTAGTATTATTATTACACACCGTCATATACTCTTGTTTATATATGTACTTTTAAAAAATCAAAACTTTTCTCTGACAAAATTAAAAACTAACTTCCACAAGTAATTAAGTAAGAGAAAAATGTTTAAATGGGCAGCAGGGCAATATTTAAAATATTGAAACAGGTAGCACAGCCGGAAAATCTATTCTACAGAGCTGCCAATATCCTCCTGCCTCTCATTAGAGGGAAAACGAGAGAGGGAGTCACTTTGCACGGGGCACGGGAGGAGTGAAATGCTTCGTAGCCTACTTAGAAAATTCTAGCTGGGGTCAGCATCGGCTAAACTTCTAAGTTACAGTAGAGCCAGAACAGAGTCAGTTTTTTGGCTTGGTTCTAAAAATGGCTCTGATCCCCTACCCAAGATTGCTTCAAAAATACAAATCTAGAAAAGGTAGAAGATTTTAGAAAACTTGGCACCTGAGGTGGCAGCAGCTTCGGAGCCTTCTTCATTAACCTCTATGAAGGACTTGTGAATTGCTTTGGAAAGGAAAACCTCTTTGTTATCTGCAAAAAAGAGAGATAACAGAAGCATTTCTTCAGTATCAAAGATAGGGAAGCATTTTACCCTTTAGTTAAATGGATTTTAAAAATATGACAGACATAAGATACTGATATGTGATACAAACATAACGATATAAAACATAAGAGATAATGTTGTAAGATTACATTTATGACTTGAGAGAACTATTGAAAGTGTGTATTCTGATTTGTCTTCATTTTATATTTTCTTGTTAATTTTCCCCTTCATTTTTATCAGTAATTTTCTCATTGTTTATTTCTTATATTGCCAGAAAAAGAGGAAAGTGGCTCTGTTTTAATAGCAACTTCAAATTAGTTCATAATTTAATATAAAAACATCTTACATGTGCTCTAATCTGAAATTTAAAAACACAAAAGGAAAATAGGTAGAAATACAGATATAACTAGAATAAGAAATTAAGAAATTAAAAAAATCTAATGTCTAATTATTGTGGTAATGTAAGAAACCTTGGCAAAGAAAAATAAAATTGATTTCTAAGTTGCAGAAATGTGAATATATAAAAAAAAGTTACTTTCCATTCCAGTTAACTGATTTATATGAAGAGTATCCTAAAGATGGAGGAAATAACACATTTTCAGTATTAGGAAGACTGTTTTCTCCTTTCCATTTATTGTCTTTCTATTTATGGTTACTTTTAAATTAACGGCTGTTATCTGCTGAATTGTGTTCTCTTAAAATACATGTGTTGAAGTCCTAACTCATAAGACTTCAGAATGTAACTGTATTTGGAGATACACTCTTAAGTTAAAATGAGGTCATTAGGGTGGGCCTTAATCCAAAGACTGGCATCTCTATAAGAAGAGGAAATTTGGACAGATAGGTAGAGAGGGAAGACCATTTGTGATGGATAATTTTATGTGTCATCATGACTGGGCCATGGTGCCCAGATATTTGGTCAAACATATTCTGGATATCTCTGTGAAGATGTTTTCTGGATGAGAGTAACATTTAAATTGGCAAACTTTGAGTAAAGTAAGCTACCCTCATGATGGGGGTGGACCTCATCCAATCAGCTAATGGCCTTAGTAGACCAAAGACTGACCATCTCTGAGCAAGAAGAAATTCTGCCAGCCTACTGCCTTTGGACTTGAACTGAAACTTTTTCTTGCATCTCCAGCCTGCTTGCCTACTAGATTTTGGATTTTCAAAGTCTCCACACCATATGAGTCAATTCCTTAAAATAACTCTTTCTCTCCAAGAGAGATGATAGATTATACATAGATACATGATAGATGATAGATAGATAGATAGATAGATAGATAGATAGATAGATAGATAGATAGAGATTAGATATAGATATATAGAGATTTCTTGTTGGTTCTGTTTCTCTAGAAAACCTTGACAACATGTGTAGTCATGGGGAGAAAGCAGCCATCTATAAGCCAAGGAAAGAGGACACAGAAGAAATTAAGCCTGAAGACTCTTTGATCTCAGACTTCCAGCCTCCAAAACTATGAGAAAATAAATGTCCATTGTTCAAGTATTCTGTGGTGGTTTGCTATGGCAGCTGGTAGCCCTAGCAAACTACACAATACAGTATCTTTTAGTCTTGGGTTTCCAATTTATTTCCAAGAATCAACAAAACAAACAAGATATCTCAGGTACAAAAAGAAAGAAAAGAAAGAAAGAAAGAAAGAAAGAAAAAGAAAGAAAGAAGGAAGGAAGGAAGGAAGAAGAAAGAAAAGAAAGAAAAGAAAAGAAAAGAAAGAAAGAAAGAGAGAGAGAGAGAAAGAAAGAAAGAAGGAAAGAAAGAAAGAAAGAAAGAAAGAAAGAAAGAAAGAAAGAAAGAAAGAAAGAAAGAAAGTTTTTTTTAAGCAAGCAAGCAAGCAAGCAAGCAAGCAAGCACAGGAAGCAAGATGGTTTACTCAAATTTAAATTTACTCAAATTTAAATTACTCAAATTTAAAAAAAAAGGTAAATTAAAACCTTTTATTAAATCAGAAAGGAAGGAAGGAAGGAAGGAAGGAAGAAGAAAGAAAAGAAAGAAAGAAAGAAAGAACGAAAGAACGAAAGAAAGAAAGAAAGAACGAAAGAACGAAAGAAAGAAAGAAAGAACGAAAGAACGAAAGAAAGAAAGAAAGAACGAAAGAACGAAAGAAAGAAAGAAAGAACGAAAGAACGAAAGAAAGAAAGAAAGAACGAAAGAACGAAAGAAAGAAAGAAAGAACGAAAGAACGAAAGAAAGAAAGAAAGAAAGGAAGAAAGAGAAAGAAAGAAATAGCACAGGAAGCAAGATGGTTTACTCAAATTTGTACCCTCCATACTTTTTTCCAATTCCAGGAAGTCTAATTCAAATTTAAGATAAATAACTTTGTTGCTGATGCCCAGCACCATTCTGTAAAAGCACAATTGATTTCCCATTAGGCTGCTCAGTAAGACTTCCTAAGCATAAGTTTTCCTTTCAAGTTTTCAAAAACACATAATTATCTTATATGGATAGAGAATGATGTTCAACATTTTTGGTACATCTGTTGCACAGCACCTGCTTATTTTGAATGAGTCCCAAGACAACTTAGAGGCATCTCTAAATATTCTTTTAATAGGGATATTACTTCCTCAGCTCATATTTAGTATTCAGATATAAGCATTGCATTATGAAATAGTACATTTTACATAATATGACATTTTCTTCTTGAATGCATTTTATGACTAGAAGAAAAATAAAAAGTAATAAAGATTTTACATTAAACAATTAAGTATAATTAGCTCCCTCAAAACCAGAAGACTAGTTTTTTTAACAAATAAAAGGAAAAATGTAAATTGCATTTATAACTAGTCAAATATATTTAGTTGGCAAAACAAACACATGAATTCCAAGACAGTAAAATATATCTACTATTTAGTAGTTAATTGATGCTATATTATTTTCAGACTCTGCTGCCCATTTTCATTAGTCTGATAGTTAAGGGAAGGTCATCCACCAAGAGCTAATATTATGGCCTTGAATGCAAAAGTGACAGAACCCAGTTCCTAAGGGGTGATGAGTATCCACATTGCTAGCTAAGCCCTCTTCAAATATTCTTAGGGGAGTTTTCAAAGACACCAAATGATATTTCAGCCACATCAATTTGCACAGAGGAAACTACCTTCAATAGCTCCTGAGCCTGACAAGCTGGCAGTACTAAGTACCTTGAAAGAAGGAATCTCATCCTTTCAACTCTGGCCTCGGCCCCCAAGTGTACCCTCCTTTAGTCACCTATCCTTTCATATGCTTTCATTTACCCACACAATATGGTGCTTGGAAGGTATACTGCAAGGTACTGTAGCAGAAAGATCAAGAAAGCAAGGATGCTGAGGATTCTTTCCAGAGAGCCAGTTGTTCAAAGATAATGAAATGGACAAACCTTTAACAAGATGCATGAAGTAGAAAGAGCGATTGCCCAGACAAACAATATTAAGACAAAAAAGAACATATCTAAAGATACAGAAGGAAATTTTTTTAAATCACAAAAAAATTCTATGCATAATTTTCTGCAGATAAATGTTAACCAACTTTATGAGGTATAATTTATTTACTATAAACTGTATCTCTATACAATATAGTTTGGTAAGTTCTGATAGATGTATATACCTGTGAGCCCACCACCACAAATAAGATACAGAATATTTTCATCTCCTCCAAAAGATTCTTGTGCTTCTTTATGCAGATAACTTTGAAAATGAATAGGCTTACCATCAACTGGACACTTTTATAGAAATGTATAAATTATAAGTTGAACCAATGAAAAAAATAGATCTAAGTAATCCAGTAACCATTTAAATACTAATTGAATCAGTTGACAAAAACTTCCCCTCAAAACTAAAGCGTCCAAGCCTAGATGATTTTCTGGATAATTTTAACCAAACCTTTAAAGAACAGATAGAAATTTCTGTTACAAAACCATTCTAGACTCTAGAAAAAGAATAAAAATAATCTAAGTCATCTATAGGTAGTCTTATTTTGCTATTAAAATTGAACAAGGGCAGTCTAAGTACAAAAATCATTAACTAAATCATCTATTAATATGAAAGTAAAAGTTTTTCTTTTTTAAATCAGAAAATTAAACCCAGCAAGATACACAAATACTTTTTTAAAATGAGTTTTAAGGGATGTCACAGTATGTCATGACATCACTGTTGAGAATAGCTCTATCAATCTTGAGTTCACATTAAACCTTCCTCTGAGACGATCTTATCAAATAAAAACCAATTTAAGCCACTGCCCTACTTAAAACCTTTTATCCCCTCTCCTTCTTGCTCTGCCTTCCATCTCTCCTTCAGAATATCACATCCTGTGTAGTGCTCATTCTGCAATAAGAGGAACTCCATGCTTCATTCGCTTAGCATTCTTCACTTCCTACACTAGGCTCCAGTTTATTTGAACTGCAATAGCCTGAACATACTGCATTTTATCACTTCTGTCTTTGCTTCCCCAGAAACTCCCTTAATCCTTGTTGTACAGTCAGATACCTAATATACTTTTAAGGCTGAGCTTTGAGGCCTATCAGGCCTTTCCTGCTCTCCTCTGATTCCTATCCCCCACTAAAGTAGAACTGACTACTGTCTCCCACTGAATCCAGGATCTAATTCTATGGAAGCCTTTAATAATATATCATATTTGTATTGATCTCTCTCTTCCCGAACTGTCAACTTCCTTAAAACAAGGATTGTGTCATTCCCCTTAGTACCCCTGGCTTCTGGCATTCAGCAGGCCTAATAAATGAACTATGCTAAGTAGAGGGTATCTCCGGGTAATATGTAATTTTCCAGTATGTG
Organism: Pteropus alecto; assembly: GCF_000325575.1. NCBI lineage: Eukaryota > Metazoa > Chordata > Mammalia > Chiroptera > Pteropodidae > Pteropus > Pteropus alecto. The sequence continues at coordinate 1,123,557 of NW_006435762.1, read as the reverse complement.
ACCCAGTCCACAGAAATTTATTAATTGTTGATTGAAAGGGGTCAGCTATTTCACATTGTAAGACTTTGGATGTTGTCACTCTCGAGCAGACACCATGACCACAATTCTGTTCACAATTATAGCTATAAAGTTTATTCTTGTAATAAATAAAACATATGACATTAATCAAAAGTAAATGCTCTGGGAAAATTGATGAACAGCACCAGAGAGTGAAAGAATGCAAAGACCATACACTAAAAGATTTAAAAATCTAATCGAGCAGATGAGCAAAGGGAATGGGAGCCAACAGACCTGTGTCAACATACAGATCTCAAAGACAGCAAAATCAAAATCCAATCCAATGTTCCAACTTCCAGGGGTGATTAACTGCTATGTGATGGACAGCAAAGACCTCGGGGCGCTTAACCTTCAAGAAAAACCTTATATACTCCTTTGGATTTACATGTAGAAGAAAATGTAATGAAGAAGAAATCACATCACAGATAATGAGGAAAAAAAATGCTTATTTTCTTTTGGGGCAAACTTCAAGCAGTCACATTAAAATAAAATATAAGCCAAAAGTGGTTTAATCAAGAACGTGTCTATTGTCATCAAATTTTAGAAAGGGATACAAGCAAGTTCATAGCTTCCTATGCTTGCCCTCTAATGTTGCTTATCGTCATGTAATTACGTGTCAGTGAAGCCATCTTTCCTGCTAGGCCATACACTTACTGGAGGGCCTGGACCTTGCCTGTCCTATTTATCTTCTATCAATTCTTTGCACACTGCCAGGCGCCAAATTTGCACTCAGATGTTTGTTGAATCAGAATGTGAGGAAAATTAAGGAGCATTATTTTACACTGATGAGCTTGTCTTAGTGGTTAGAGAAAAGTTAACTATTCTCTAAAAAAGAAAATAAATACATCAAAGGCAGACAGAGCTATCAAAAAAAAAAAAAAAAAAATCCATACTCTGGCCCCGAGCAGTCTTCTCCTTCTGGTTACAGCAGACATTGCTGCCAAATGACTGGTCCTACTATCCTCCGGGCAGCATGGAGCCAGGCTTTTCATACTGATAAGATGGGAACGGGGCCAGCAAATCCTATGTTCCCTAGAGAAGAGCTGGGCAATAATTCAAGCTCTTCTAAAGAAAGCAAGGCAAAATACTTAGGCATTCATTCATTCAGTCACTGAGCAAATATTTATCAAGTACCCTGTTTGTATGAGGTATTGTGCAGCGAACCAAAGGCTCTAAATATCTGTGATTAACATAATGCTGGCAGGATGGCCATCAAGCAAGTGGATGCCATTACTTCCTTTGTGGCACTGTTCCTAAACATAGCCAATTTAAATAGATTTCTGCATCAACAAGGACATGCTTAAAATAACAAAATGAAGAGAGTTCCATAACAGAACCCTGGAATACCAAAAGAGGCTCTGTACTTGAGCTGCTAAAATATTTTTAGCTTCAGTCCTACCCATTACAGAAAGGTTTCTAGAATTTGAGCTCCTTCAAGGTAGAAATAGTGTGTGTGTGTGTGTTTGTTTGTTTGTTTGTTTCTCTGGATAGATTTTATTATAGACCAGTAAATATGCATGCATTCATTCATTCATTCATTCATTCATTCATTTACTAATGTACTAAGCACCTCCAATGAGCAAAACATAGTTGATGTGCTGGGTATACCATGGTGTACTAAATAATTCCTTCCTAATGGTGGAAATCAGACATTAAATAACCAGGACAATAGAAAAGCAAGTCAAAATGACCAAAGTTTCAGAGCGTGGTAAGTGTAATTAAGAAATAAAAGAAGGTGATGTGGTGGCTGGTAACTAGGACAAGGAAGAGGAGCTACTTGACATAAGCTGTGAGGAAAAGCATGTTTGAGAATGTCCATTTGAACTGAGACCTATAGAATATAGAAAGGAGCCAGTCACAGAAAGATCTCAGGAGTGCTTCTGATGGTAGGGAAGCTAGTGCAGAGGTAGATACAAGCCAGGTGTGTTTGAGGACCCAAAATAAGGCCTGTACGGAAGAAGCATGGGGAGTGAGGAAGACTGGAAATTTGAGAGATGCCCCCACACTTGGAGCAAGGCAGGGCCCAGCACCATTTCCTCATGGCATGCACCCACCCAGCATCTATCCCATTCCCCACACAGTGCTGGGCTCTGAGGACAGAGAAACATCTATGACACAGTCTCTGCTTCTGAAGAGCTCTGCGGTCAGAGACACATATGTGAACAAAAATTTCTAAGGAAAAGGTAAAATGTGTGATACCTTTGCACTACGAGAGTCTGGATGAGGCAAAGTAAATCATCTAGAAAGGGAGAGTTATCAGGGGAAGGAAGCGGTGACATTTGTGCTGGTTCTTGAAGAATAACTAGCAGGGTGAACATCAGAGAAGGGAGCACGGGCATTCCAAGCAAAGGATTATAGATGCAAAGTGAGAGACACAGAGGAGATGACCTGAGATGCAATTGGGGTCTGGGCTATGAGAAGGTGAAGGGTGTCAGGGGATGTGCCTTATCTTAAGAGCTTGGACCATGATGCTAGAGAGCTGGGCTTTGTCCGGAGGTAACAGAAAATGACTGCTTTGATTTTAGAAGACACATGTGGCAGCAGTTGTAAAGGGTGAATTGGATGAGCAAAAGGTTAGGGGCAGGAAGATCAAGTTTATTAACTGTTGCAATAGTTCCAGCAAGAACGCAGGAACAGAAATGGAATTATGGCACTGGAAGAGAAATACAGCCCTCTGGCTTCCAGGTGCAAGGAGAAAGAGAACAAACAAGGGCAGGATGTAACAGTCAGTCCAGCATAAATCTAAGCACTTGAGTCTGACCTGGATATGGCTTTTGCTATATCTTCTTAACTCCTTTATTTTATTGGCTCCTTTATTAAAGCTCATACTTTATGCTGAAGGATTTAATGCTCACTTTCTCCTTCTCCTTACACCTTCCAAGAAGATTATCTATTAATCCAAATACTGACAGTCATTCATTTCCATTACAAAAATTGCCCTACTCTATAACAGGATCCTCATTGCAACTAGATGAACATTTTAAATCCAGCTTGAGAAGAAAATAATTCTCAGCACTCTCTAGATTCCATGTTTATTGTATGAGTCTTCACTATGTTTTATGTTAATGAAATATAGAATCAAAGCAATGGACATCAAATTGAGATGAAAAACAAATACAATAAATATAGAGCACCTCATCTTGTTCATTCATTCAGTGAGCATTAGGTGTAAAGTGGTGCTGGGTGCTTTCTATACACACATGAGGATCAATATTTGGGAAATTTAAATTCTGGCAGGGGTTATCTGATGCATAAATCATGATATTATAAGATCAGATGTGATGTGTGGCATAAGAAGTACAAAATATTGTAGAATTTAGAGTCATTATTTCTGGTTGTTGTATGCATGACAGCTTGATAAAGTTGGAGATATTAGAGCTGAGGCTCAGTTCTATAGGTATTGTGGGTGGGAGAGATTTCATTAAGATGTGAGCTGGGGAGATGTGTGGTATAGGGGGAGTGTTTGGTTTGGCTGGAACTCAAGCTGTGTATAAGGAATTAGCCAGAGTTAAGGCTAGAGGGAGCCGAGGTCTGAATGCCCTGCAGAGGGAGCCGAGGTCTGAATGCCCTGCAGTGGACAGCAGGCTGAAGGGAAGCCTTGAACAGGAACTAGAGTGATCTGAGAGTGAGTTTTAAGGTGATTAATCTTGGCAGTAGTAGATAAGTGGTAGATAAGACATTAAATGAAAGAGAAATTGAAAACCATTTAGGAGGCTATTGAAATAGTCTAGGGCAGCAGTAATGGGAGTCTGAAATGAAGCTGGATGCCATGAAATAGAAAATAAAAGAGTGGATTCAAAAGGTCTTACTTAGCAAAGAATTCTCAAGTCACTCTTTTTCCAGAAGCAGAAGAATGTGAAGCAGGATTTTTTTGTTTTTGTTTTCATTTTGGTCCACTATTAAATCACATTTGCTATTTTTGAAGGAAGATAACAATTTTATTACACAATTTAAGAATGCAGCAACATCACTATAGCATCTAATTGTTTTCTGGGTGCTTTCAAATTTATGAAATTTACTAATAATATTATTTTAAAATTGTTTCCCAGTTTTTAAGAATTTGAGTTGAAGAAATAATACATACACAAGGTAAAATTCCAAACTGTATGCAGTGGTATATGAAACAAAAACTCCTCTCTTATGTAAGAGCCTCTATCCCGTATTCTAAAGACAACCACTGCTATTATTTCCTAATATGTTTTTAAATATTCTATGCATTTAAAAACTTAAATATATACTTATATTCTCTTCCTTCGTTGTTGGGCCCAATATGCTCCCATTTTATTCCTTGATTTTTTTTTTCCTCTCTGATTCCACAATGCTTTCTCTAGTACAGGGTTTCTCACAGCTATTGACATTTTGAGCTATATAATTCTTTGTTGTGGGGGCTGTCCTGTGCAGTGTAGGTCACACAGATGTAGAAAGCTACCCCGGCCCTCTATACCAGAGGCACTCCCCAGTTGTGACAACCAAAAGGTTTCCAGCTATTGCCAAATGTCCTCTGGAAGGCATAATTGTCCTGGCTGAGAACCACTGTGCCAATAAAACATTTCCGTCGTTCTTTTTTTATTAAATCCAGGTGTTTATGTCATTCTCCCCATAAGTCTGTAAAGTTCTTTAGAGAAAGTATGATAAGTATGATATTTTAATCATTTCTTTATTTTTACAACATAGAACTTTGTTCCCACTAACTGCCCCTCAACGAGTTGTGAAATGAAAAAAAGAGACATAGCATTGAGTATAATTTATGTTGTATATCTGAAACACTATGAAATTCTCATTAAAACAGAAAGTAATAACCAAACAATACATGCTAATATCTTTCCTGGGTACTTGTGGGAGATTACTAAGTGTCATAGACACTTTAATCATATTTGGAGAGACAAAAACTAGACATGTGAAAGGGATACCAACCATCTAAGGCAGAATAGATGGTGCCCAAGTAAATGATGCAGGGAATAAATGATATTGAATTTAGAGGAAGCACAGAGGCAAGTATTATAGTTGTATTACTAGATAGTTTTTGAATGAATGATTCATACATTAATGTGTGTGTGTGTGTGTGTGTGTGTGTGAGAGAGAGAGAGAGAGAGAGAGAGAGAGAGAGAGAGAGAGAGAGAGAATGAGAGGGAGGGAGGAGAATAAAGAAGTGTTAGTTGGGGTGCCTGGCATGCTGGGGCTACCAAGACTGGCAAAACTAAAAATTTAAGAATCAAAGAATTCTCACTGAAAGCTTGAGAGGTTGGATTTAGATCTTTCATCATGTTATCCTGAAGACCTGAATTGGGTAATGTTTGAGGACGGCCAATCCTTATTCCTATTGATGTTTTAAGAAGTAAATGGTCCAAGAAATGTAATGTATAAGGTGGTCGCAGGGAAACCTCTTCTCTCCTTACCTCCCTCATTTTATCGTTTAATGGACATCTACTCTGTGCCAATTATGTGTCAGCCCGTGCCAGGTACTGGAAATGCAGCTGGGAGCAGGACACTGAGAAGGATGAAATCGTGATGGAGGTTTGATCAAACAGAGACTTCGCATATAGACTATACAAACTCTGAAAGATCCTACTGTATGATTTCTAGTCTCCAAACCATCTGCATTCAAAATATATATGTTCTATTGTCTCTGTACATAGTAAAAGCAATTAAATAGCACCTTAAAAACCTTCTAGATATGTAAAAAATATTAAGCTACAATGACTACAATAATTGATTTGCCACTGCAGTGCTACTCCCTGAGGACTGAAAAGCAGCAAATAGTCTCTGTGTGTAAAATAACTGACTACATGTTTGGGTGAGACAGTAAGGAATGAATCTCTAATCAAACTGAAAATAGATCCATGGTAAGAAAGCAGAATGTAATTATCCAGTTGGAATTTGGCCAGCATGGTAGACAGATTCTCACAGTTCCTAAAAAAGGGAGTACAGAAACTAAATTATACTTTGCTTGAGCCATGAATGTATTTCTGACTCATATATAAAGGTACACATTACCTTTGGAATCTCTACCAGTCTTACTTTATTGACTATCTCACTGAAGAGTTCAAAGCCTTAGTTGTCTGATGTGAGTCATGAAAATATTTATTCAGGGAAAATTTATTTCTTAGTGTGGACAGGAACATTTATAGAGTAGGCATTTAGAATAGCTCTCCTCATGTTTTGTGATGTAAGCTCTCGAAATGAGGGGTGGAAGTTGTGGTATCAAGTACATCAGTATCATCTCATTGCTGGAAGCTGAGTGCTGCTTAGAAAACAATCTGCTCAGTCATAAATCTGGTAAGATGAGGCCTTTTTTGATTGTAGATGCTTTGAGAATTTATTGAAAGCTATGACCATGCTACCTCCACCCTGTCTGTCTGTCTCTTTCATTTGTGTCTGTGTACACACACCCCTATATGCAATTTCAGAGATGGCAGCATCCATGTCCCTGAATTCAGTCTATGAGCCCTCAAAATCCCAGTTTACAAGCTATCATTTGGTCAGACTGATTTTCTATAGGCTGCTATTTTAGGTGAGGAAAACTAAATTCTCTCCTGTAACTCATGAACTGCTAAGGAATCTTCTATCACCTCAGCTCTCTCTAGCTGAAGAATTGGATTCAATAAATTGCATATAAAGAGGCCTTACATGTTGAGTTTCTTTTATCTTGATATATATTTGACTTTATCTCTTCAAAAAACAGTTCATTTTCTGGGTTCTATAAAAATGATAGAAAATAATCATTATGTAAGCTGACTGAGCCTTAAACTCACAGGTACATTACATCAATGACAAATGTCTTGGGCTTAGCTGTTTAAAAATATTTCCAAAATGATTTTACATATTCTAAGCACTTCAATGCTACTAATATATTATAATTTTTACCCTGAACAAATTGGGGCATCTGAATCAAATAATTTAACTGAATTTTTTTTCTTGCAGCATTTAAAATAAATTACTCAACACCCATATGCCAGGTATATTTTGAAAGTACTTCTTCAAAACCACTGCTTTTTTACTGAAGACTTAGAATAATATTTATATCATCTCAACAGGTATTCTTTTAAAGAGTGCCTAGTTCACATAGCATCCTCCCTTCCTTCTTCTTTTCCTATGTGATTTATTGTAACCTGACATATTGAGATATTCAATTAACACATTTACTGATTATCTACAAGGCATGGTGGGATAGGGAGTTAAAAGATGTATAAGACAGGTCTGGAGAATATAATCTAATACCGAAGATAAGACATGGACCAGAATAATATAAGCTTAATGTTATGACTGTATTTATAGTTTCTCTTGTAGGAGTTAAATATATTTGTTATATTTAAGTGGCAAATGATAACTATGTTTTACCTTAGAAATCCATAAAAAATAGAAGATTCAACATCATCACTTTAAAAAGCTTTTATGGAATAACATTTTTTAAAATTGGTGTTTATTTCCTACCAGATAAAGCTGTCAAATTTGCATTTTTGATGAAAACTTCAGTTATTCCAAGAGTCTTCAAAACATGTTTTAAATCAATTTCCTGTTCCACTGTGAACCTGGAGAACACATAGGGAAAAAAATTTGTAGTTATAACATTTTCAATGAATTTAGTTACAGCATCTTGTTACCTGGGACAAGAATAAAATGTTAGATATGCTGATTTTAAAAGTCTGTTTTATAGAGGATAAATTATGCTAAAACTGGCTTTTGACTACAAGTAGTATTTGATTGTGCTTGTAAAAAGAGGGGAAATCAAAGGAATGATATGACAGTACTAAATTAAGTAGGAAAAATATATAAAATGGACACGAAATCATAATATATGGTGGAGTAAATAAGATTTGAGATCAAGAATCATTACCACAGTACTTTGTAAAACTTGTAAATTGATAGCTTTCAAAATCTTTTGACCTAGTCATATATTTGATTTTTTAAGCTGGTAATGATTAAAATCATATATTCACTCAAGTTATTTCATTCTCTTCTTAGTATCCTGGTTAACTTTCCACTCTATGGAAAGGAGTATTTAAGAAATTTTGCTGCACAATTACTATGACCAACATTTTAACTCCATACAACTCAAACAACGGAAACATAAAAACTATCACATTAAAAAATATATATATATATATATATTCATGGTTATATTAACCTCTAGAATATAAGCCTGTTCTTGTGACAGCAGATGCTATCACTAACAAAAAAACTGTTAATCAATGAAAGTAAGTTGAATATTACATCTTAAAAACGATGCACTTTTATAATTATAGAAGTTTTTTTAAAATAAAATAGTAAATCTTTATTTTTTGTCCTAATGGACTTTGAAAATTATTATACGTAAATGTGCCTCACTTTTGTAAGAAGAAATAAAAGAGTATTTAAAACCTTAAATAAAAATAACTACAGTGGCTATAAATAGAATCTTAATTTTAAAAAATGGCATCAACGGAAAGCCAGATTGTTCCTAAATGGAATATCTCCCAAAGTAATGAATTATACCACCCATCTTTCTAGTAAAGGTATGGAACAAACATGGCTGCATTAACAAACACATGCATTTTTTAAAAGCAAAAGGTTTTTTACTTTTTATAAAAAGTGAAAACAACTGGCTAGAACTAATTGTTTCCTTTTTTGCTAAGATGTTGCCTCCTGATCATTACAGATCATAAATTTTTAGGCAATGGCTGTGTTGTTAAAAGAGCTAAGTCAGTGATAGTCACTAAACGTTATATTAGCATAATTTCTGACATCTGGCTTTTAAAGAATGACAAGGGAATGATTGCTATAAATAAGCTCAGACACCAAGAGAAACGATCAGGGGAAAATAGTTTTAGTGGGTTCATGTTTATGGAAAAATATGACCAACAGATGAGTAAATGGATAGCAAACATAGCAAGTACTAAATTTTACCTACATCTCACACTTTAACTTAGACTTTACATTGTTTATTTTGTTTTCTATAAAAAGCAGATATTGATTATGAAATTAGAAATGGGA
>NW_006435762.1:1113166-1114484 GCF_000325575.1 Pteropus alecto | reverse complement strand
TAAGGTGTTTTTGTATGTACTTTATTATTGTACTTTATTATTATTATTGTTAATTTATTTTTTGGTCACTAATATGGAGCTTACTACATACCAGGAACTGTTCCAAGAGTAGGAAAAAAAAACAGATTGATTTAATAAACATCACAGCCTTTTGAGGCAGGTATTATAATTATCCTTAGTTAATAGAAGAAGAAACTGAGGGACATAAAGATGAAATAATAACTTGAGGAGGTAAAATAGCTAATAAGTGACAGAATAGGGATATGGGTCCGTGTAGTATGATGTATATGCTAATCTACCTAAACTAAGAAAATAAAGGAAGATATCAGTAGGGGATTCTTTTTACTTATTAAAAGCAATTTGGTTTGTTTCATACTGGTCGTTTAGGTGCGAATGGATTAAACTTGGGCACATTCCTTAATTTCTGAACTTCAGTTTTGGCATATGGAAAATAGTGATAATAATACCCACTTCATACTATTGTTGAGGGGATTAAATAAGATTTCTAAAAGTCTTAGGCATGAAGTAAAGGGAAGACACTGTTAATAGTGCTTATTATATTGCAGTTATGTATAACATTCACATTATTATAGACTGTAAGGTGCTATATATTTGCATATCAGTAGCAGTGGAGTAATTTAATTAAATAGCTGCATTAATCCCTGCTACTTTAACCGTAAGCTAGTCAAATCTAGTGTCTTTTTCTTTTCAATATTTGTAGCATCTGGAACAGAACAAAACATAAAGTCTGAAGTGAAATAAAAGCTAAGTATCAATGATAGTGTTTGTTATGTTAGACAGGACGTAAACAATTTCCACTTATTCATTCCTAGTCTTTTTTTATGTACCAAACTATTGAAAAATAGCTAGCACCATTACTATCGCTTTCCTCTTAATATAGACTATATTAATATAAATGATCATTATTATCTCCCATATACTGAGTGCTCACTATGTCCCAGGCACTATGTAAATTATTTTATGTATAATATCTCATTTAATCATCTCTATGATACTATCACATATTCCTATGAGATAGGTATTACCTCTATTCCACAAAAGAACAACTGAAGTTCAAAAAAGCTAAGCAACTTGTCGTAGTCACACAGCTAGTAGGTGGTAGAATAAAGACATGAACTAAAGTCTTTCTGACTGCAAAGCCGTGCCTCCCCCACCCCCACCCCCCTTATCCCTGCCCTCAATACTAATCACTATAATTCTAACAATGGTTTATTTGAAAACAAACTACAGGCAGATTTTATGTTTCACCTACTGAATTAAAAAAAAAAAAGGCCACAACACTGCTTTTTTTAAACCC
>NW_006435762.1:1056119-1113151 GCF_000325575.1 Pteropus alecto | reverse complement strand
CCTGCTTTAATAAAGACATACAATGTGATCATGTATTTTCAACTTTTTATCTGAATAAGTTGAAGAGGTATGTAGAGGGCAGGAGCATTGGAGAGAGACTAGGTAGATGTGTGGAGCAAAAGTTAGAAAATTTCCTTTAAGGAAATTTATAAAATTTATAAGCCATTAAGAAACCAAGTAAAACCTTTGTTGAAAAACCTAATAAAAAACGTTCATGCTAAAGAACAAAATCTGATGGCTTGTGTATTTGTTTTCTTTTACAAACATGAAACTGAAGTGATTTATTAGTAGACAATTGTTTCAAAGTAATAGCATTCTTTCTGTTTACAAAACAGAGAACCATTTTGTATCCTTTGATTTCTAGCACTCTGATCACAAATCATAAATCCGAGACTACAAAAGCAGAGTGGAAGATACTACAGCCTGGTACCTCTGCCTTCCAAGTATTACGATATTTGATTTTGATTTTAGAAAATTCTTCTTATACCTAAGATGTTACAGCCTGGTACCTCTGCCTTCCATGTATTACGATATTTGATTTTGATTTTAGAAAATACTTCTTATACCTAAGATGTATCAGTAAAGACTAACATGCCAGAGTATATAACGAAGAGGTTAATGTTCATGACGACCAGGTTTAAAATAATCCTATCTACAGAAAAGTATATATAAAAGTACTCCTAGATTAACACAAGATAAATACTAGGACTTAAAATATACATTGTAAAATAAACAATAATAGTAATAACAGATAACACTTAAATGATGCTTACTCTGTGCCAGGTATTATTCTGAAGTGCTTTTTAGATTATATATATTTTATATGTTAGCCAAACTATTTTTGCCACCATGGATAAATTGGAAGAATATCCGACAATCTCATTTAAATCTTAGAGATGTTGATTGTGCGTAAACCTTGAGGTATTTCACTAGATTTGGTTATATCATATAGATATAGCAATCTTACTCTCTCCTGAATATATTCTTATATTTTGTATGAAAATACAATTTCAATTCAGCTTCTGATTCCTGTAGGACTTATTGTTCAGGGAGAAAAAATAACAAAAATGCAAAAGTCATTGACCCTTGTCCCTCTCCTCCCCATGCTCTATTCTTCTTAATGAAAGCATTTTAAAGCTATTTGTATAAAATCTAGTACAATAGAAAGTAAAATTACCTGTCAAGCAAGACAAGAATTGGTCAAATTACAGAAATGTGAAGTTGCCATTTTCAGGTAATAATCGCCATATAAATAAAACTATACAAATCATTTAAGACAGACACTGAGTAAACCTAGAACACAACTATTATACCATTTTTACCTTTGCTAAAATTAGGTTACATAAATCATTACCCTCAATGAAAATTTTGTGGATCCTAATGCTGTAAAATGGAGGGGGGCGGGCGTGGGATAGTTTCCCATTGATTATTACTGACACACAAGTACTTGAAAACAGTCAATCTCTTGAAAAGGGAAACCAAATTTATCTTATCTAGCTTTTAGCCTCCCTCTCTATGCATTAGCCATACAGAGGCAAAGTTCATGCAACTCCTAGGGAAATGGACACATGGTAATTAATGGTGCCTAGTTTAGTAACAAGCATTAATATGAGCAAGCAAGCTAAGCTATTTCATAATTGAAAAGTATCTCTTAGAATATGAAAAATTAATTTTATTCTGCTGCAATTGTTCATTTTCTCAGTGGATAAGACCTGGAGGCCACATCTTCTAGTGACTGTGATCCTTATTAAGCATTCATTTAGAATTCTGTTAAAATACTCCTAAATCACTTTGCATTTTCACAGAATTGAAGCATTTGGAGATGCTGCACTTAATGCATAATATTTAATAAGGGAATATTAATACTGTACTGAATTTTTCATATTATCAAAAGGAATTCATTACAAATGCAAGGGAAATACAAAAATAATGATAAAAGGTCCCTGGATGACAGTTTAGATCTGATATAGTTATTTAAATTTAACTGCTAAGGTTTAAAAGAAAATTCTTTTAGAATTAAGATACGTTGTCTATATATTAAGTATGTAGATGTCAATTATATCTTTAAAAAAAAAGTCTCTGCTTTATTTGTTACAGTCATTAGCTACCTCTCCTCGAAAATAGACTTATAGTGGAATCTTTCTATATAAATGTATTATAATGGAAAGTTATATAAGCTTAATATTTTAGCCAAAAAGAAAAAAATAAACCATTTAGAGTATAATTATCTTAACTTTTGTATGTAGACTGAGAAATGCATGTCTATATATTATGTATAGTTATATATTATGGCTATGTAACACTAACATAACACATATATATATTATGTCAAAACCATCAACAGTTCCAAATAGATCTCCATTAATGTAAGCAAGTGTCAGCTAAGTTTTTTGGAAAAATAAGCATTTATATAAGATGTAATTTTTAAATGTTAATGTCTAAAATTAGAATATAAATAAGTTTTAGCAATTCCATTAATACTAATGTCTTATTTATCATCTTTCAAAGTTCATATTAATTAATAGTCTTTGTATAATTTTTCTTAATGTGGAATGGCTGTTAGAACTGTACTTCCACACACACGTTTATCTGTTGTTTATTTGTGTCTTGTTTTTAGCTCAGAATTTACACACTATATTTATAAACTTGTTTGTGTTTACTGGTCTAGCTCCCCTACAAGGTTTTAAGATATTCAAGGAAGAATAAATATATTCAGTAGGATTTGGTTTTGCATACTTATCACGTCTCTATTATGGGAGAGAGATCTGACTCTGAAAGAAATTACAGAAGAAAAGCAAGACCTATAAAAGGTTAATTTCATTGTGGGTGGTAACATAAATGCATTGTCATAATAGGGAGGTGCATAAGTTGAGGCCAAAATGAGGATCACCTGCTCCATCAGGGGATTCATGAAAGGCTTCCTAGAATTGGTGCCAAAGCTGTACCCTAAAGGCTAAGTAAATAAATCTGGCAAAGTAATGTGAGGAAGGCATTTTAGGCCAATGCAAAAAACATACATAGAGACCCAGGGGCATAAAAAGAGTATGATGTCTGTGGCATAATTATATGTACACAGATAGTACATGCTACAAAATGTCTGATGTGCTATGTGACCAGAGGTAGGGTTGAGGAAGAGAATGGTAGTCAGAACATCAAGGCTCTGCACGGATTATATTTTTTTCAGCCACAGGGAAAATTTTAAGCTTTTTCCTGCTTATTAATGGTTGCACCTAGCACAATGACTTGCTTGCACTTTTCCCAACAAAGTCAGAGATTATTTTTCCAGCTATAATCAACTTTAAATATTAATGAAATACAGAAGACTGTCAATGTAAATGATATCAAGAGCCAATCTGTTGGAAAATCTTCTAAAATGAAACTAAGGGTATTGATTCATAACTCAATGAGGTCTTGGTAAATAGTACAGAATGAATCAATAAGTGAGCCTGTGTCTCTGGGAAGGACCATGTGAGTATAAAAGAGTATTAAAAAGAGAAGAAGGAGGAAGAGGAGAATGGGGAGGGGAGGAGGAAAGGGAGAAGGAGAAGAAGGAGGAGAAAGAGAAGGAAGAGAGGAAAGAGGAGCAAGAGGAAGAGAAGACGCACAAGACTTCAAATTCAAAAATGTGGCAAGAGTTTTTCTGGGTCAGAACCTTCATTGATATCCTTCTCTCCATGTCATCCAAGGAAGTCTCACCTGGGCAGGTACACTTCCACTTTTTGCTTCTTCACTGAATTTGCCCATTCTTCAATCAGCTGTACTTTGACCAATGGCTCCAGAGTGGCCAGTGGAACTTCCTGTCTGGACAATACCAGCATCATACTTATCTCATCTCCCTCATATGGTATTTCCAGGACTTGGTAGATACCACCAGCTTCATTGGAGCCATCACTAAATTCCCCTGAAAAGAAAAGAAATGGGATAAAAGGCCCAAATCAAACCTTAAATAAAAGGTTTAAATTTGTTATAACGTTTTTCAAAATAGTGTATAGAAGAAATTTAGGCATCTGAGAAAAAGAAAGTTTATTTAAAAATAGACCTTGAAATTCAAGTGAATTCTCAGCCCTGCAGAATTTATTTTATTTTAGAATCCCCAGAATCATTTCACATTTGTAATAAAATGTTCTTTAGATTTACTTATTCATTTTTAAATGATACTACAAATGAATATAGACTTAAAGGATGTTATTAGAAACAATGAAAAGTTCTGGTTAGAAAATAAAGTCCTGGATCTAAGTTGGATAGAAATCACATTTAGCAATATCCACCTGATTTCTAAGAGCAGCAAAATTGCCCATGTAATACTTGGTACTCTATTAACACCACAGATAAAAATTTTGAAGCAAAGGTAGCACAGCCAAAATGAAATCTATTGTGTTCTACAATAGTTATCTAGTGTAGTTGTGGTGATTACGATCTTCAAATTAGGTAATTAGGTAAATTAGATAATTGGCTTTGTGTGCTATGAACTTAGCTAAATTGACTAGGCTTTCAAAAAAATTAAAAAGTCTTTAAAACAAATGTTCCTGTTACTACTTTAAAATTTCCGCCATTAAAAAAAAAGTAATGAATATTTTTTGTTATGAATATTTTCCTATAATTGATCTAGATCCTTCACAATATACACATCACATTAAATATTTTGGTTCTCAAATAAATTGGTGTTTCCCTTTCTTATTTTAACTGTTAATTTGATTAACTTTGATTATAATCTTTAATTTTACAGTGCATTTTTAAATAGAAAAAACTACTAACATATACTTAGCTTATAATTACACTTCTGCTTATGACAACAAACTATTACAGTTCAACATAGTGTATAGGAAGGATTAACACCCAAAACTTCTGAAAAGTTCAATGAAACATTTTTGAAAATAATGCCAAGGTTATTGAGTGGTATCACAAATTATAGACCCTCAATAAATGAAACTATGAATGAATAATTATATCTGACCATACATATGCAAATCTGAAAGCAAAATTTTAAAGAAATAATTATAATTCAAAAAGTTGTGAGGAATCCATATCAAGAGCTGGGTAGAACATATGGTTCAATGAAAACCACCCCAAAGCCAATGACTTTTTATAGTAACTCAGTGTACTTATACACGGTCAGGTATTTTCATATGAATAAAGCCACTCTGCAGGTGTGATTAAATTTATAAATTAAAGACATATATTGGAAAGCTGTCAATGCACATAATATTCATTCAGGATCTAATTAGAGGCCTTTAAAAATGGAGCCAAGGAAGTTATAGCCCAAACTAGATTGACAAGAAATTTAAGTAATGAATATTTCATGTTCTTTCTTAGAAATTTGTTGATATATTGCAAGGAGAGAGAAATATAAGCCAAAATGTCTTACCATAATAAAATTCTCCTTGTTGATACATCATTGGAATTTGGACTTCACTTTCATCATCTTTAGTGAAGGAAAAGGTTCTAGTGTTTTCTGGTCTAAATTGTGACTTCCAGTTCCCCTTGAAATAGACAGCGTTGATGAGGGCCAAATGAGTGACAGTGTCAAAATCCCTTGGGGATACCAAATCTTTCAACAAACCTATTTAAGAAAAATAAATGAATGAAAATTCAAATTAAATTGGAAGGTGAAAGGGAACCATCTGATAGAGTGATCCAGAAAAACTACCATTATCAAATTTACAATATAAATTAAAAGGATCTTACTTTCAAAGGAAAAGTTATACATACACACATAATTATAGATTAAGGGCATCTTAGATACCCACACTACCTAAAATAACACTAGTCGCATCTTGAAAGTTGAACAAACTACATAACCAGATACAACAGACTCTCAGGGTTCACCCCTTCCTAGTGCAATGATTTATATAAAACTCTTAACACAGAGTAAGCACTCAAACTATTCTAAGTTTATTTTTGAACAGTGTTACATGATTAAAATGCTATCCAATTCAAAAGCCCCCCCCATGTATACTAGATATCTTTCTACCAAATATAATAACTGTTTTGATTAGATGAAAACAGATTAATGAAAGCTAATTTAACTCATGATGCCTTATCTTCTCTCATTTGAAAAGTTTCTTTCCAAATCTATTTTGATTGTTAAATGTTTAAAAAGAGTTTGGAAACAGTTTTTAATAATTCAATCTATTCCAGGTAGATGATTATTTTTTATTTATTCTTTGCTAAAAAAAAAAAAATAGGTAAGTTTCCTTTAACCTACATTCCAATCTCATAGTTAAAAAAGTGATCTCGTGAAAATGATTATAGTGGAACATCATCTCACAGTGAAAATGACAGGACAATATTTTGCTCTGTATTCTCTTATTAATCATAGTACTTCTGTAGGTGCTTAAGAAAGTACTTCAGCATTTTGAAGATTATGGGACATAAGATTTTTCTTGTTCCTGTTGTTCCAACATAAAACTTATTAGATTAAATTAATATTATTTTGGGAGTCTGACAATATAAATTAATTTAATGAACTGTTGAAGTAATCTACTTTCAATTCGGTCTCATTTTCTAGATTCTAATTTTAATTACTTTTGTGGTAAAATTGGAAAATAAAATGATAAAATACGAAACATTTGGAAAACTTAAATACATTTAAAACTTATGAATTCGAAATAAATTTAAAATTAATGCATCTTTCTAATTTCTCTCCATTTAATTGCCTTAAAATGGGCTACTCTTTAAAGGAAGCCTATACAATATTTTGATTACCAGTCAAGTTCTGTGGTTTAAAAGCCAACAAATATTTAAACTCTGACTTTTAATTCTTATTCTGTTTTAATTCTAAGAGCCACCAACTGCCATTTTAATTAATGTCTAATTTATCAAATAATTAGCTCACACAAGATTCCATATAGTAACTAAGATTACTATACAGAAGAAACTTATCAACTGGAGAGCAGACTAGTTTATCAGTGCCAAAATTCAATACATACCAAAAGAGTTAACTGCTTTATCAAATGTTTACTCATAAATAATGCTTCTAAAAAGACTTTAATCTATACAAAATAATTATTAGCTACTCAACTAAATGCTATCCAACATTCAACATGCAAAAGGAATGTGGGGACAAATAATTTCAGAAGTTAGAGAGAATTAAACCTAAGCTATTCAAGAAAGCAAAGAACCAAATGACATACTATTTGTGTTATTCTCCACCCACTTATTGATGTGGTTGGCCACAGCAATATTTTGACTGAAGTCCACATGATTTACTTCTGCATTAAAATATTTTTTCATCATTTGCAAAAACTCATCATTGACATGAAATCCATTTTGCACGAAGAGGGAATTGGCAATTTTCATCACATACTGGCTCTCTTCAGCAGTTACCATGTTAGAAAAATCCTTCATGAAAGAAAATTCTTCACCTGCAAAATGACAAAGAATAAGTTCATTAATGGAACAAACACAGTGAAAGATCCAGGAAGGTGAAGAAGCAGTAAAAACACAGCATGGGGATGAATAGAAAAGAGGCCCAAGGGGAGAGCACTAGCTTATTCCCCACAGTGACATGGTGAGGAGGTTCTAATATTTAGGCAATTTCCAGATAATAAAATTTTAACTTTTTTGTAGCTTAATATTATCAACTGATATTATTTTTCATTTTAATTGATATATTGGTAAAATCTATAAAGAGTTTTCGGTTTTCCTTCAAAGTACTTAGGTTACTTTCATTAAATTAGTCTTATTTTATGTTTATCAGGAATAAGAATTAAGTTCGATTATCTAGTTTAAAAATCAAATTATCTAAATTTACTTTTACTAGACATTTTTAACCTTATAACTAGAAAATCTATTAGAGATTGTATTAGTTCTTAACTTTTTAGAGTTAATTCACATGTATATTAGAAACATTAAAACAGAAATCTTTTATCATGTCAAAGTGACTACAAAATATCTTTAGGCTTAAAATTTTCTCCAATACATATAATTTCATAGTTGCACAACATTAAAAAAATTTTTTGATGCTATTTAAACAATGAAGACATAGTTGATTTTAAGGAAAAATTTCTGATATTCTTAGAGAATCATGTTGCTTTTCATTGTAGCACTATTCACAGTTGTAATTTTTCATTTGTTTGTGTGATAATTGATTGATTAATGTATGTCTCTCCCTCTAGACTAGAAACTCCATCAGGGCAAGAACCATGTTTGCTTTTGTTTACCACAGCGAAGTTTATTTAAATAATAATAATAAAATAATAATAAAAATAATACATTTTTCATAAATTAACTCAGCCAGGGATAAAACAGGAATTAACACCTTTCCTGGGTTTCCTAATGCTTCTCCAAGCCATACCATTTCAATAAGATTACTTTCTCACCCTCTGTCAACAATGCTGCCTCTGGCAGAAGACAACATAACTGAGTTGAAAGTTAAAGTCAAAGCATCCTGAGAAATCAAACTGAAGCACACTTACCGTTTTTCAGACTGTCATATCCCATTGAATGACGGATTTCTTTCAGGGTAGAGCCTTGGGCCCCAAGTTCCATCATTCCCATTGCAAGGGTGATGCTTAATGGAGAGAAAAGAATATTTTCATCTTCCCCAGTGGCTCGAAGATGATTATACATATTCACTGACAACTCAGTGATGGTTTCATCAGGGGAAGTGGCCCCTAAAGCCAAACTTTGCAGAACCAGCAAAGAGAGGAGTCCAAGAAAAGCCATGTTGGAATAGTTTCAAGCCTGGAAAACAATAATTTGCATATTAATTTTTAACTGCCCCAGAGAAACTGAGTGAACAGTGAAACATATATGTATACAAGGATATATATACATATATATATACATATGAATTATTTCTTGGCAAAGTTGTAAAGCAAACCAAAAGTTTTTAAACATATACAGTGTTAATATCTCTGTAACAAAAGCCCAAAGGATATATTGGAAGTCCTATTTTTAAAAAGTCAATTAATAGTCAAATGAACAAATACTATTGCTAAGTTCTGAGGTTACTCCGCAGCACAAGATAGCCCTGGGCCCCACTTTCATGGAGTTAAGAGTATGTACAGATACATACACAACAAATAATTATAGGTCATGTTTGTCGAGGCTAATTTATCAATTTTTCATAGCCTAGCCATATATATTTTTATCATTTTGAAACAGTTTATTCTAGCTTATACTAAACTACATAGGTCTAGGACAGCTATATTGAAAATCAAAAGATATTTATAGAGTTTAAGATGAACTAGTGAAGTTAGGTATTAGAAAATGCCACATTATCTATTTACTACGATTGATAAAAATTAATGCATCATGCAGCTGGGCTATTAACTGGTGGGAAAGATCAGACACGCCTTCTATGAGCACCAGTTTATTCAGCTCAGGCTGCAGAAACCACAGGAAATGGTAACCCCAGAGAAAGAGGCAGATTTAGCACGCCTTGTGTGGTTTTCCCTTACACATCAGTTCCCTATGAGGCTGCTGCTCCCAGGGCCAATCTGAGCAGAGAGAAACCTACAACACTGTCCTTTTAAATTCTGGATTATGTTACCATGTCAGTTTATACCAACAAACTGGCAGTTCTACTTGGATGACTATTTCTAAATATCGAGTTCATCTGGTTCTTGAACTGTTTTCTCTTGGAAAGAAAAAGCAGTGTCAGTGCCTAGATATCTCTGAATAATATTTCTGCCTCCTGGCACACCAGTGTTTCAAAAGCCCTGTCTCTCCACAGACAGCCTGTCTAGCTGGGGATGCACTGGGGACAGGATTCCCTCTTTTCCTATATCTTTATTCTTTGTCACTGTAGGCATCTGAAAGCTAAACTGCTTATTTAAACAAATAAGTAGCTTACTTGTTTTTGATATTTTTAAAAAATCATCATTAAAACATGTGAAAAACATGTAAATTGATGTTGAGCAAACACATTTGGAAAATTGTATTTTAATTAGTATAGTACACTAACTGTCCCCATTACTCAGTTAACAGAGTGTATACACACTTAAGAGCAGTGTGTTTCCAACAGGCTTTTGAGTCACAACTTCCTAATCATTCCTGTAATATTTTTAATTCCAATTTCAGAGAACTGCCTGGCCATTTTGTAAGTCATCCACATTTTAGGTATTAGTTTTAGGTATTAGTTTTTTGACTAAGAAGTTCTAAGTTTCTGCCCACCCCCTTTTGTATTAAGCTTTTAATATTACTCGCTTGTTTAGGTAGGTAAGGTCAGCCTGTGTGTAAATATGGATGCTCATGACCCAGGCTGTGAGGAGGCAAAGGCTGGTTGCTGCAGGGAATCAAGTGCACTGCTACAGAACAGCATCTGTCAAGCATACCACATTGGAACAGAAGCCTTGGGACAGAAGTCAGGTGCCAAGAGAGCACAGCTGCCATGCTAGTCTGCTGACTCTGGCCATCCACGAGAGGTTGCCGTGGGATTCTCTCTTCCTTTTCTACTCTAGAGAACTCCAGGAAATGTAGAAGTAGGAGAGATGAATTTTCTCTTTTTAGATTCAGATGGAAACTTCATAGGGACACTTTTAAGTGGACAGACAACTTAAAACATATCCAGGATTTAATACTTAGGATGGAATACTCTTTAGGGGAACTTTGGAATCCAAGTGAGATCCAAAAGCCTGTACTCTTAATCGTGACACTATACTGCTGTCAGATATGCTGTCTTAACTTCCACCCTAAAATACCCAAATCTGGGCCTCATTACTATCATTTAATGTTATCTAGTATAAGACCAAGAAATTAAAGTCACTATATGATAGTAGCATCTGTCATTCAATAATACAGCTATTTGGAAACCAGTGCATTTAATATGAGTATCAAATTTCAGGCTAATAAAAAGATTTCATTCATGTAAAACAAAAACCAACTTACTACCAACTAATAAGAATTCCAGGAAACAAAGCCAAGTCTATTATGTTCATGGGCATTTTTATTTACAAATGAATTTACCATGAGATAATAGTAATAGCAAATATATGATGTATGATGTTCAGCAAGTCATATGTATTTTCTCGGTCGTAGCTTTCTCATTCTTGAAATGAAGATACTAATCCCTATTCTGCATTAATATTAAAGAAATAAATGAGATCATGTGTCATCTTTAAACTACAAGTTATACTAATAAAGGACATTAGATGAGTTAGAAAACATGTTTCCTAGTTACATACATTTGCTAAGTCAAGTAAGAGGCTACTGAGCCGAAATGAGTGTTTTATCATTCCTGTTGGCCCATCAAATATAGCACCATTAGTTCTTCATTCAATTAAGATTGATAGAGGTACCATGAAAATAACAAAATTTGTAAGGACAGGCTCTTATCCTCAAGGAACTCACATCACTATCTAAGAGTATGACCTATTACAATGGTTCTTATCTATTTAAGAAAAGAGACTCATAAGAATCAGAAGGGTAAATCATGTCTTCTGAAAAATGCATGCACACAGATAACAGAACACTGCATTCACTGGCCGTGATAGTCACTGGCTTCAGGTTAGAAACCCCTGGCTACAGTAGATGGTCCAGATGCAAAAAGTAAGCAATGTTTGATGGACCTTCAGCTTGGCAGAATTCCCTTACTGTGGAAAAGAGATGCCAAAACTACTAATGTATCTTTGGGCTTCTAGAGGAGTCCTGGAAAGAGCACCCATGTTTGTGAGAGGGGCTCATCCCAGGGAAGTGAGCAGCTGCCCACTGATTTATATATTCTACGAGGAAATTAGGAGTAGGATGGCTGAGTGGTGGGAATAGGTCATATTAGGAAACTCCTTAGTAAAGATTTAAAGAAGCTTGCTCTGGAAGCATATATATCTATAGTTAAGTAATCTTTTCTCCTTTTGAAGGCTAGATTTCCAGTGGACAAGCAAAATGACCTCTGCTAGCCTGGTCCAGTCTTTCTGATCCCACCTACTCCATCCTTGATCCTTGCCCCGCTTCAATTCTGCTGCCTCTGTCTACTCTTTCAAGTATTTTTTTTCCGGGAGAGGGGAAGATTTTCTTTCTACCTTCTACCTTCTATGTGTAGGTGTTCTCCATGGATCTATTCCTGGTCTTCTTTTCTCCATAATGTTCTTCTCACTCCTGCTGGTGAACTTCTCTCAAAGCAAAGATACTTCAACTATTATTCCTATCATGTTATTCCCAAATAAATGAAATTCTAACTCTGGCTTTATTTTTGTCTTAATTTCTGACGAGTATTGCAAATTGTTCTTGGGAGATTTAGTCTTTGACCCTTGCCAGCATTTCAAATCTAAGGTGGCTCAAACAGGACTCTGTCTTATCAATTAACCCCATTCTTTTTTTTTTAAACATCAAAATCGATCTTGTTTTCCCTTATGTTCAATAAACTGTCAACACTTATTCCATACTGCGACCCTGACACCACCTATCCATCATCCATGGTCATTACCATGGCTATACTAACAGTTCTTACTTTTAATGCTTTCTCAAGGACTTCACTAATAGCTCTCAGCCATTCCCTGAACCCTAGTTACTACCCTCTTCAATCCAACATATACATACACTTCAAATGAATTGTCTTGATGTACTGTTATGAATAGGTATTTCTATATTTATAAAACTCCAGGATCTCCCTCTAGATGAAAGCTCAAAATCTTAGTCTCAAACATAATTCACTGGACTGTGAACAGGCATAACTTACTACCCACAACTCTCCTTTATGAATCCTGCAATTTTAGCCAGACTCCTTCTGGTAATACATGTCCCAGAATTTCCTTCTGTTGCTGGCTTGTACAGTTCTTTTTCTGAAGCTACTTCAACCTGGTTCCATATTTTCAAATCTCAACCATTCCTCCAGGTTCTGCTCCACTTCCATTTCCTTCATGAATACTCTCCTGGTTCTTCAGTTAAAAGAGCAATTTCTCTCTTCTGAAATCATGGCACATTTTATCTCTACCAGAGCACATAACACTGCTTCCATTACAGGTAATTCTACACATGCATCATCTCTTTTCCTAGACTTTGTGAAAGCACAAATGGAAGTACTTTCATTTTTGTATATCTTAAGATAATCAGAATAAGAACCTAATGCACTATACACGGTAGGTGACAAATAAATATTTGTTGAATTAATAAAGCATGAGATGTAAAGGACTGCAATGCTGCATTAGAAAAAACAGCAAGAGAAGCTATTGCTTCTAAATTCTCAAGAGTAATTTAATCTGAGCCCACAGGTAGTTCCTCATTTCCATTTTTTATTCCTTTTGATAAAGTGTTTCCTTATTGAGTCTGAGACTATCTTTCCAGCCTGACGAAGTGGCGCTGTCATTAATGCTGGCATTATGCAATGCTGGACATGGGATGCATTAGCAAACAAGTACACCACTTTGAAAAATCACAAAAGGTGCTACCCAAATGTTACTGTATTAACATTAGTCTACAAAATGCCAGGGACCCACCATTAATCATGATACATTCTAAAATGAGTTCCTCTAACATAGAGCATGCTTTGTAGATTCATTATTTTTAAGCTACTGAATAAAATGCCTTTACATAAAAAACAAGAGGCTGCAGTACTAGAATAGTAATAGATAACAATTTTGTGCTAGAAAAGACAGAAGTAGTTGAGCTGTAAACAAACTACCATTAATTCTTGCATTTCTGTGCCTCGTTGCCAGTGGTAGGATAAGTTGTGGCACTGTATGTATGTATACTGCTTTAGTCCTAAAAGCAGGACATGCTTCATTGAAACGGGTCAGGGAACTAAATCTTGCGGTTGAGGTATGAGAAATCACAAACTAAACGCCAGCACAATAAAAAAAGAGTCGTTTTAAAACTTCCTTAGTAGTTAATCTTATTTATAGAGATTTAGTCATAAATGCAATGTTTTTTTAAACCAAATTATTTGAAATAAAAAAAAACTGTTTCATAATTGTGAGTTAAAAAAAAAAGTAGGTGTTCTTTAGAAGGTGAGAAAAATGGTCAAAGAAGTTTCTTTCTACAATAAAAAACAGCCATAGGAAATAACTGAGGGAAAATGCCAATGAAAAAACAAACAGACAGACAGACAGAAAACAACCCTCTTCCCACCAAAGAAAACCACTTAAAAAGCCCTTAAATCCCTCTGGTCTACTAAACTAGAATTTTTTTTAAATTGAGGAAACTAAAATAGGGTAGCTAAAATTTTATATTACCAAGCAAATACATTGGAATGAGAGCAAAAAAGTTAAAAATAATGCCTCATAGTCACACAAAAGAATGAAGACATTGATCACATAAAAGAATGAACATTTCAACACGGAAATAAGACAGTTCTTTAAAGTAGATTTTTTTTTTTTTTAATGGGCTGGCAGTGGGTGTTTGGGAACCATTGCTTAAACTCTGGCTAGTATTAGCTCACTTGTTGAAATCTGGAACAGGTTAAAGTCTCCAGGCCTTTGTTTCTTGACCTACTAAGAGAATAGGTTAACCTAGATCAGCATCAATGAAGCTGAGAAAGTTGTCCAATTTGTCACACACAAATAAAAAAAGATTTGTAATCATCTGAAACAACCTGTATTTTAGCAATCTGTAATTTAGCAAACTTTCTGTTTTAACATACATGGTCTTCCTTCCTGACCTGAATTTAAACTTCAATCATACAATCAATGTTCAAAGAAACCAGCTAGTCCTCTCAGACGGAGAGGCAAATTGTGACACTGTAGTTATTTCCTGTGTAAGTGTCATAGCCTGGAGAGGAGTGAACATTTGGCTACTTGTTTATCGTTTCTTTAATGACTTATTTCCATTGGTGCTGCCTCCCACTGTTGAACTTCAATCCAGAATTTCCCCAATAGAACTGTACTATAATGGCAGCACTGAAAAGAAAAAGAATCATGTATGTAGAAGAAAACAGAAATGTGGATGTAAATTTATTGTAAATAATGCAAGTATTCATCACCTGAGAAATGAATTGATTTTCTTGTAAAATAACCAAATGTTTTACAAAGAATCCAAGAATAGAAGACCCATGCAAGTAGATACATCTCTTGTGCAAGTAGATACATCTCTTGTCCTGGGGATATACATAAAATAACTTTTTTTGAATGCCAAGAACACAATTAAAGGCTGACGAATTTGCCATATCTCTCCAAATAAATCAATGTTTTAAAAACAAGAAAAAGTGAATGACCCATGCATGCTTTATGAAGGTCTACCGTTCAGGTACAAAGCTGTCAAAAGCTTTCTGATAATTTCCAAAATTAGCTCTATAAATATATGAAGGGTGGGAGAGCGAGGGTGAACTAGGCAAATAATCAAATGGAAATGTAGAAAATACACCAAAGGCATACTTTAGAATGCCTTAGGTTTACATTTTCAATCAGAAAGGTACTAAAAGTTTGATCAGAAAAAATGCATTATGAAAAGCAACGCAACACGTTGTGATAAATGAGGGCCAAAAGTAGTTCAGAAGAGTGATAAGAAGGCTTAGACTTAAACTCTGGTTATTAAAGGCATAATATGCTAGGGTATGAATAAATACACTCCATTGTGCTATTTTTAAAAAGAACTATACATTTTTTTCCTTTTAAAATTTTCTTCCTCCCAAAAAAGTTATTAAATTGAGATGTGTCTTAAAACCAAGGGGTCAAAACCAAGAAAATAAGAGAATGCAAGGAGTTTTAATTCTGTAATCACAATGTCTATGAAACTATGACATAAGTGATTTAATCATTTTCTTCTCTCTCCAGCTATCTAGCCCACTGTGACTCTTTCCATACTCTTACACTTTTCAATAAAATACATCTTTATGTTCTTTTTCCTGTTTTATTGAATCAAGTAAAAAGGAAAGCTCACTAGATATCTCTCAAACGAGGAGGAAATGGGTAGATAAATCAAAAGGGCAGAACTATGGAGAGGGTAACCTATAAATATTTAATTTACCAGAAAAGAAATATGAAAAACTTGGATATGGACCAAGATAATTACTAGGCATCTTCAATGAAAAAATATGCTTTATCTAGAGCATAACTCTTCCAAGTTATCTGACTATATGGGTTTTGGGCCTTTCATTGTCTTTGACAAATATTATAACTCTCTAAGTCTCAGATAATTCATAGTGATGCAAATGATTCTTTTCCATAAAAATGCACAGTGTACATGCATGATTGAATGCAATGATTATTGCCCTGTGGTTACTGACTAGTTTTGAATCCATTAAGCATATGTATTTTAGTCTTCCTGATGGGTTTACATATTCATCTACTTTTTGGATTTTCTCATAAATAGGTTGTAACATCTAACTGGTTCTCTCATTAATTAATAAGCTAAATAAAATTTCTGACATCTGTTCATTTTAAATTTGTATGAGAGTCAAGATTATAACCTTTTTAAAAACAATTATTCTTAAACTAATTTTTAAATCCTTAAAGTTAGAAATTTTTCTTTCAAAAAATACTTATTTTCATGTGATACTCCAAAGATCAGAGTAGAAAAGAAGTGGAATATTAGTCTTTTCTTAATCACTGAATAGTCCTTAATTATTGGTTGGATTTGTACCAGTGGAATCTGAAAATGATTTCATAGATCTCTGTGGCTTAGAATTACTGATGAGCTGGCTGTGCTACAGGTCTAAAGTTCCTGGGTATTTTGCAAGCACCCAAGAGGAAGATCAGGCCTGGAAGAGTCTATGGTGTTCTGCTCAGTTAGGGACTAACCAGTCCTGGAAATGTTGGAAAAAAAAAACACAAGGAAGATGTGGTGGT
Organism: Pteropus alecto; assembly: GCF_000325575.1. Lineage (NCBI taxonomy): Eukaryota > Metazoa > Chordata > Mammalia > Chiroptera > Pteropodidae > Pteropus > Pteropus alecto. The sequence continues at coordinate 1,096,490 of NW_006435762.1, read as the reverse complement.
TAAACACCTCAGAATGTCTAAAGTGCTTTGGTATATATGAATATATTAATTCTGAATTTCTCAGCATCAAGAGGTGGTTAAGTGGAATGAGGATAAACTGTGACTTAGGTAGACTCAAGGCTTCCAGGGAGCTTTTTTGAGTTTTTCCAGTAACTTCTCCAGGCCACATCCTCTGACAGGAAGTAGAGGCTATAAAACTTCAAGAACATTTCACAGCAAAGATAACTTCAGGAAATTGTTTTGACTCAATAAATAGATGCTAAATAAATAAATCTCTGGTCAAAACTTTTCCCACCACAGGCAATAAGAAATTTCTATAATTAAAAGCCAAAATATTTGATTACTCTGTGTCCTTCAAAAAGTTAGAAAAATGTAGTCCAACAAAACTTTCTGTGATGATAGAAATATGACATGTGTACTTGTCCAAAAGAGTAGCCATTTGTTGCTAACAGGTACTTGTAATGTGACTAGTGCAACTGAGAAACAAGAATTTTAATTTTATTTAATTTTAATTAATTTAAATAGCCACATGTGACTAGTGGTTACCATATTTGACAGTCAGTAGGTTAAATAGATCTACTCTTCATAACTTGATTCTTGATCAAATAGTCCATAAGTAATTAAAATAAAAAACATAGAAATTAGTAGCATGAACTACACAAAACATGTCTCCTCACCTAGGATCTTTTACTTAAAAATATACTCCCTTTCTTTGGGAGATCTCAACTGATAAAGAGGCTCCATTTGGCATTCAAAGGCTTTTGGTTAAAGCTGGTGACTACTGGGGAAAATAAAGTCGATGCCAACAAGAACTAGTGAGCTGGCACATCCCCAGCGCTCCTGGAAATGAGACTTGGGCTTTCCATAAAATGGTAATAAATAACTTTATTTGGCACAATTGGGGAGACTTTATACTTGCCAATGAATGACTTCCTTTGGAATATTGTCAAGAGAGCTAAACAAGTGACACACAATCCCCGAGGCAAAATTCAGTGAGTAGTTTCAGAGAGACCTGTTCAAAAGTCATCATCAATCAAGGTCATATATGGCCCAAGGCCATTTTGGAACTAAGCCAGGCATTAATGGTTTTAGCTTACCCATTAATGTTGTAAGAAATCTCTACCATTGCTCTCTTCCCCAGTCTTTGTGGTTTAGCTATTTATAAGGTTGTAGAATGTTCCTGTTAGAAACACCTGTCAAGCCCCTCATTTTATAGGTAAAGAAATAGTCATTTGTACTCAACAACTTCGTGTACAAAAAGGATGTTTAATGAGCTACTGCAGATGCTAAAAATAATAAAATTCATCTGTGAATGCAATACCTAGTATTTAATTGATTCATTGATTCATTGAGTCATTGATTCATTCAATAAATACTTGTCCTTGATAAATACACAGGTCCTGTTCTAGGTGCTAGGGATACAAAGAGAACAGGATGGCATAAGATATATGCCTTTGTGATACTTTCTTTCACATGTTAGGTCTACATTGTTCAAAGAGATACCTAGCTTTTTATTCAGAGCTTTAAAAATATTGGATTTTCTAATTTTTCAATATTAAAATGTTGCTTGTGTAATAAAGTTTTTAAAAGTTGGCCGTGTCCCTGAAAATCTAAAAATACCCAGATGCAAATGTTGCTTCTCAATTATTTTGCTAATGAAGGAAATAATAGCATGACTCACCCTCCAATCATTCGCTTACACTTGAGTATATACTGAAGGGCTGGGAAATGAGGTAAAATATTCAGAGAGGTTATTTAGTGCACAAACCTAAAGAAAAAATTCTCACAGAAAGACTTTCAGAGTATTCAAAGACAGTTTTACACTTGCCTTAACCATGCATAGTCAGAACTGTAAATATTGTAATGTGATATATTTTAATAGGAGACAGTAATAGGACTGTTGGCCATACACACCAAAGTACCCCAGATAGTTGGTATTTAGATTTGTATATCGGGTATTATATTATATTGTATTATATTATATTATATTAATTTATGTTAAATTCTATCTGGGTTATATTTACTGTGTTTCTGTCTTGTCTTTCTTTTTTGGATTCTCTGTCTCTCCCTACTACAATTCAGGTCTCACAGCTGTTGAGACCACACGAAGCTATTTACTTCTCTTAGCTAATAACTGTAATATTCCCAAGATCTGAGTAGTGCTCTTTTAGTAAGATGGTTAGGCTCAAGAGATTCTGACACCAAGGTGAATAAGGAAAGATATTAACATTAGGCCCAAGCTTGTGAATCTTGCCAATTTTGTAAGTCAAAGTGGTGAAATATCAGTAACTTCAACCTACTACTTACTGAGCATTTACCGTGGGCCAGGTATTTGCTCAGTACGACAGAACTTTCATATGTCGTTTTGCTACTTTATATTTCATACGGTTGTTTCAATGTTTTGAAAAGTTACACTATCTCATTTCAAAAACCATACTAATTTAGAAATTTGAAACAAATTTATTATAATTTCCTTTTAGAATTATATTCTTTTCACCTTGTTAAGAAATGCTAGAAACTGACAGACAGGACTCTGATAAAAACACCAATCTAAATTAGATGTCTCTTTCTTTAAAATAAAAAGACACAAAATACTCCTGGCTCACACTTCCTGTACCATGGGGAAATTAATTTACATACATTACTTTTTAAACAGTCTTTTGCAGGACTACAAACCAGTGAGGAAAATGAAAGTGTGAAAGGATATGTCTAAAATAATTTTACTGCTTTGTTTTTTAATGTTCCTATAAACTTAAAATACAAAATTTCCCTGATATTGACTTACGTATTAATACTATCCTAAAAATATTCACGTGTTAATTCTATTTATAAACCTGCCACACATATTGTAATAGGGGGATTTCTGAAAGAAACTTTGGTTTCCTCTTCTTGTTCATCACTATGAATGATTGAAAAGACCACTTGTCATGTTTATTGCAGAGTGTGGGAAAACAAATAAAGCATAAGTAGACATAAAAAGGCTCTATGAAACTATTCTGGTTACATTTCTCTGTAATTTTCAGAACCACATTAACCAATCAGTAACACTACCTTTTAGAAAGTGTGTAGAAAAATGAATCAAGCAAATCAGTCAATGTTAAATTGGATAAGAAAAAATAATGTTAGAGGATATAGTGTACTTCTCTCCATAAGGCAAAGTTAAACCACTCCAAGTAGTAATCAGCCACTCTGATTTTCAGAGATTTGGAGGAAAATGGATTTAATTATCTTCTTCTGAAACTCTTCCAAGTTTAACAGTCCTTGTTGTCAAGAAATCATCCCTTATTGTCCTTTATCAAGCTCTTAACAGCAGCTTAAGGCTTTTCCCATTATTGGCTAGGGAAAATGGGAGGGCTATTTTGTGGATTTCATTTCATGAGCATTAGTGCTCACAGCCCAGCACACTGTTAAGGCACATTGCTCTCCTTAATTCACTGCTGAAGGATCTCACAAAGGTGAAATGCAGGCAAGTATGTTGGCTTTTCATTTTATCTCGTGGGTTCCTTCTTACAGGACTTAAACATTATTAAAGCTAGTGGTGTCAGAGAAATTTCACAGAATATATTAATAAAACCAAAATACGTGTCACAGTCTCTCAGAGATGAGACTTGCCTATAAGTAAATTAGAATAAAATGAAATAGTTCTCTCAATTTTGTAAAAAAAATACAGATAATTGTTCTTCCAGAGAATGAATAATGGGCATTGGGTTACCATAAGCCTCATAGATTTTACATTTTAACGGATCTGTAGATCTATAATTTAAATATAGTTCTATAGTCTCAATAAGAAAAACGCTGAGAGTCAAAGCTTCACTGGAGACAAGCACAAGAGAAGCTGCTCAAATAGAATGGGATAAGCTGTAATACTTTCTCATTTCCTGTGTTTCTTGGAAGACTACGTGTGAGTGTCTGGGAGCTTGAAGATTAGGGAATTGTTAGTAAAATTCAAGAATATGAGAGGAATATCTAAGTTTCATCCCATAAAATATATCCTTCCTTTGACCTCAATGTTCTCCCCGGGGGCCAACTAATTCATGGAATTCTAGAGCTGAAATAATATAATGGACCAGACATCTAGACATAATGCAAACTATTGCTAATCTTCATAACAAGCCAGAGGGTAGGTGAAGGTAACCCGATTTTATAGATTAGAAAACTTAGTAAGTTCAACATATTTGACAATGTTCATAAATTTACTAAGTAATAGAAAGGGGATCTGAACTTTTATCTGAAGTCTTCAAATCCCTTGCTGTTTTTACTAGGCTATACTGCCTCTGTTGGGCAGGAATTCTCTCTACAAGACTGACTGAATTATTTGTGTGTGTGTCTGTGTGTCACACACACATACAGAGCTGTCCATCTTGGTTTTAGCTTGGCATCCTTACTGGTGAGGTATCTCTTAGTGTTTAGATGACATGTAACTCCCTTTACAGTACTGATCCTATTTATGACAAATAATGCTACAACAGGTTTTAAAGGTAAAGTGTATTAATTGGGATCGTAACCTTCTATATATAATGCATTACAAGACAAACTTTTTTAACTGAAAAAAGTTAAAAAGGTAAAACATTCACAGAGTACAAAATTCAAAAGGTATGAAAAGGAATATAGTGAAGATTCTCTTTCCCCCACTCTCTTGTCCCCCGAGTCAGCTAATTTCTTTTTGGCGTAACCAAATAATGTTATCTTCCAGAGATATCTTATGTATATGCAATATATGTATTTCCTCTTTTCTTACAGAAATAATAACATAATATACATTCTATACATTCTGCTTTGCCACCTCATTTCTTTATTTCAAAATATATCTTAGAAACTTTTCTATCATTATATAAGGAGCTTCCTCATTTTTTTTTAAATCAGCTTTACAACATTTCACAATATGGATATGCCGCAATTTACATAGTTAGTCTCCTACCAATGGGAATTTAGATTATAGCAACCTTTTGCCATTACGAATAATGAGGCAATGAGTAATTTCAGAAATACATCATCTCACAGGTGTGCAATTATCTCTGCAGAATAAATTTCTAGAAATTAAATTGCTAGGTCAAAAGACACAAGTACTTGTAATTTTGATAAATATTGCCAAACTGCCCTCTATAGAGGTTAGATCATTAAAAACCCTAGGAATACACTCAGAAAGAAATAAGGAAGACCTACACAAAAGAAAAATTGAAACGCTGCTGAGGAATATACACAAAAAAGACAAGAATAGTTTGTCTCCTGAAGTAAGAACAGATATACTTGTTAAACTACACCATGGGAGTACAATCAGCAAGATCCAGATGGTGGGAAACTCCACAGGACCATTGATTCAGTTTCAACAAATAAAATGTAAAAATAAAGGACAGTGAGAGTCAGGAAGGCAGGGAGACAGATGGTTTAAAAGAGACTTGAGAGACATATCAACCAACTGCGATGCCTGGACTTTATTTGGACGCTGGTTAAAAAAAAACGAACAAACTGTAAAAATCATTTATATTATTATGAGACAATTAGGGGAAAAGGGTAGAATAAGTGGAAATCAGTACTTTATTCTTAGATAGGAATATTCAATATAATAAAGATGCCAGTTCTCTCTGTTACTCTATACGTAATGCAATTTCAATAAAAATAGCAAGTTAAAAACATATAAGCTATTTTAAGTTGATGTGGAAAAAATTAAGAAACAGGAATAAGAAGAAACATTCTGGGAGGAAAAGAACAGTGATGAGATATTAAGATGCATTAAAAAGCTATAATAATTAGAATAATGTGATGAAAAAATATAATTTGGTATTTGATAAAATTTGGCATGTCAAATCAGTAGGATAAGGGACATTATTTAGTACATATAAAGAAGATGGAATACTTTGTACTTTAAATCAAATAAATTCCAGATGGATCAAAATTTATATGCGAAAATGAAACTTTAAAATTCCAGGAAGAAATATGAGACTTTTACAACACATATTCATAAGTGTGTGTATGTTTCATATATACAAACATTTTTGTGCATATATATATGTCTATATTGCATCTATGTATATGTATTATTTATATAATGTTATATGTGTATTTATACATATACACACATAATGTTGAAATGGAGAAGGCTTAAGTGTGACAAAGACCCAGGAGCCATTAAAAAAAAGAATAATAAATACGATACACAAAACTAAATATCTGCATAGTAAAAACCATATGAGTAAAGTCAAAAGGCAAGTGACAAACTGAAAAATGTTAAATTACAGACTAAAAGATAATTTCTGCTTTATAGAGAATCACGATAAATCAATAAAATCAACAAAAATATTATAGAAAAATAGGCAAAGGTTATGAATAGAAATTCACCAAAAAGAAGATTTAAAGTAATTCTTAAACACATAAAAATATGGTCAAACTTTTTAACAATTATTAATTAAGGTAAAATTATACTGAGGTTACCATGAGTCACGTTATTTTGATAAAAGTAATATTAAGGTCTAAACTCTTAATATTATTAGAGAATTACCGTAAGGCCATTTGACTTGTGGGAAAAAATGAATGGAGGCAAACAAACTGTAACCTCTCAGACATTATAGAATATGCTAGTAATCTCTATGATTGGTGCTATGGTTCTATCTCACTTATGTAAAGGTCACAATATCACATGATTTCTCTTATGCAGAATGCAACTGAAAAATCAGAACCAGCAAAATCTTTATGAGTTTTAAACAGTCAAAATTAAAAATCCATAATGATATACATTTTGTATGAAGCTTGTATACTTAACTCAGAGGGGTATGCCACAGTCCTACTCCAAACTGTTTATTTTATGTACAATCTTAGTATCTGTGCTTGTTTTGTTTTATTTCCTATTTCTAGCAAATAAGAACAAAACAAACAAACAAACAAAACAGAGAAAAGAACTCCTGGAGACAGGCACATTGACATTAGGAAGAAGCCACAAAAAATGTTGATCTTACAGCAGATGATAAACTATCCAGATCTGATACAAGGCCTTAAAGTCTAGAACCACTTACTACAGGCACATTTGCTAGGTGGATCATGATATTATTGCAGTGCCCAGTGTTGGATAATCATGAGGATGCCCTTGAACCTCTCAAAAATATGAATTTACTCTGGTAGATTCTGGAGGGATGTATGTAATACGTTAGATGAACTACCATAAACCATCTGAAACAAAATACTGAGATATTTACCAGCAGACATTTCAGTTGTTTAACAAACTCAAACAAGAAAACAAATTCTTCCTCGGACGCAGCTAACTATATTACTGAGTTTAAAAGACAATTTATAAATTGTCATTGATGTGCTTTTGTTTTTAACACACAAGTCAGATTTTCCAGCCTTTGATAATTCTGAATTGGATAACATATAAGTTATGATTACTTATTAAGAAATAGTTTCTTGGGTTTATGACCTTCTTTCGAAACATGGCCACATGTCATACTTCAAAATTACTTGCCTTGGCATAATTATGTTAACGGGGTGAAATTACGTTCATATTTGAATCTGCATGGCTTAATAATGGCAGCAGTCAGCACCAGCTGTTGACTCTCCTCAGTGTCTGTGGCAGGAAGGTTCTCTGTGGTTAATTTTCTTTTTGGGTGTGGATCTCTTTACTGTTCCTCACTTTTTAGCCATGAAAATGGATGGATGGCTTTTTAAAACTCTTCAAGTGTTTTTTGCAGCCAAGCCACTAGGCAACAAAAGGTATCCTCAGGGGGGTGTGTTATTTTAAGACCGAGAATCTGGTATGATTAGATAGTCTGTGTGTAGCCTCTAAGGATCATTAATATCGTTAATGTGAGGCAAAAGTCCTAGACTAAATGGCTTCTGGGAGAGCACACGTTATTCAGGATGACATGACTTTAAAATGTTTTTACAACCTATTATTAAAAAGGGAGACAATAAAACGATTTCTCTAAATCAGCACTTCTCAGCGTGTGGTTTGGGGACTTTTGCATCAGAATTTCCTAAGGTGATGAAAATGTAGGTTGCGGGCATATCACCAACCTCTTGAATCAGAAATTCTAGACATGTTGTCTGTATTTTTAAGAGATATTTCAGGTGATTGTTAGACGCAATCGAGTGTGAAAATTAAGTTGGGAGGATATCAACTAGGAGATGATTGTCAGTAAAACTGAGGTTAAAACAAGCCAGTGATAGTATGAGAGGAATGAGGAAGTAGAACTAATTACAAATAAGGCATTTTACAAGGCAACTCCTTTATACCTTTACAATCGAGTGGCTGTGATTTGTTTCTAGTCTCATTGTTTAATATTCACCTCCTCCCTAGACTGCAGGCCCCATGAGGGCAGGGTTCATACCTGTCTCACTCAGGACTGTCTGGGGCTAGCCTATTGCTTGGCCTAAGACTGCCCTTAATATTTTCTCACTGTATGATTTACGTATATTATCCCTACTTACAGGTAACTGAGTAAATTGAGACTCGGAGAGGGTAGACAGCCTAAGATCACACAGTTGATAGTGAGCAGAGAGTCAGTCAGGGCTGACTCAAAGCCAAGCCACCCAGCCCCTCAATAGCCTTTCCTTGTTGTGGGCCACTCAATTGATTTACAGAAGAGATCTATATCAATATTGCTTGTTAAACACTCAAATCCTCAAAAAAAATCCTGTAGTGGAGTTTATTTAGAAAATAAAATAAGTAATGCGGAATTTTAGAAAGTGATAAATATCCTCGGGGGGGAAAAATCAGCAAAAAGGGATCAGAGAATGAGGTGGTGAGAAGTAGTATTGCAATTTTAAGTAAAAGGATTAGGAAGGCTTCACTACAAAAGTGATTTTTGAGCAAAGGCTTCAAGGAAAAAGCAAACCACTGTTAACTGGGGTCAGAGGCCAGGGATTAGGAAGAGCAAGTGCCTGAGGAAGGAGTGTATCTGTTTAGGCCAAAGATCAGCAAGCAAGAAGGCAACACAGAAGAAACCGAGAGGGTGAGAAAGAGAGTGAAGGAGAGCGAGTGAAAGCTTGATCCGTGAGTTAAGGAGGAACAGGAAAAGAGGATTTAGAAACTGAGCAAAGATAACTCTTTGGAAGAACAGAAAAATTGGGCAATAACTGAATGGAGAAAGGTGGTCAAGAGAGGTTTTCTTCATTTGTTTGTTGTTTTAAGGTTAAAAAAAAACAACAGAATGTTTGTTTCCTTATTTGTTTCTTAGTGGTGATGCTCCAGGGAAGAGGGGGATTGATCATTCAGGAAAGAAGAGCATTGAGGAGTGGTGGTATGAAGAGAGAGGATGAGACCTTGCACACAGGTGGGGAGAGAGGGCGGCCTTAGACAGAAGCAAACAATTCATCTGTAGAAAGAGGAAAATAGGCAAAGTAAATAGGTACAGACGCTTTTAGGTGGCGGGGTCTGTGGTAGTGGGAGGCTGTGGAAGTCTTTCAATGGATTCCCTTTTCTCCATGAAACAGGATGCAAGGTCATTAGCTGAGAACAAGGTTGGGAGCAGGCACTAGAGAGCCTGCCTTAAGAACATTTTTCACTGCATTCTACCCGTATATATGCACTGTACTTGATATTTCTGCTTAAATGTATGGAAATACCTTATGCTCATACTCTTGCCAAAGTATTATTACTCATCTTTGGTTAGAATTAGCTTGGAAAGTAAACTGTACAAGTAATGAATTTTGAAAAATAAATTAATACAGATTGAAAACCTTCTCTGCTCCCATTTGTATTGCAAATTTATTCTCAAAATTATTTCGTGTTCTGAATGTCACTGAGAAATTTAGTGGATCGCAGATGTGTACCCCAGAAATGAGTTTCCAACCATAATTTAATTGAAAGGGTCATAACTAAGTTTCACCATATGGGACTGCCAGATGTAATCAATGCAATATAAGTTTGAAGAAGACATTACTGAGTGTGTTGAAGCACATTTTATAAGCAATGAGAGCTATCATTTATGCAACAGAAATCACTCTAATGTCTTAGGAAATTAGGACATCAGTAGAATATACAAGTGCTGGAGGCTTAATGTAGAATGAGTAATTTTGGTTGAAAGATAATATGTTATTTAAAGATAATATACTATTTAAAGGTATTACTCGCCAGTCCTCTACCCTACCATATCAGTCAAATCTGTAAGAATAACATGGCTTAAAGTTTTTATACTAATACAATTGATGATACAATTGGAAATTAATACACTTGGGAATTTAGTTTTATTAACAGAATCTGGGCAAATTCCTCAGCCATAAAGTAGAGGCCCATAAAGTTTTTAACCTGGGGCCAATGAACGGTTTAACACACTGAATTGCCATCACTGAACTTTCAGCTTGTTATTTGGATTCTTTAGGTCTCAAACCTGTTGCAACCCAGTGGCTAGTCTTGCAACACATAAACTTTATAACAAAACCAGTGATCCCAAAAGTCTATTATTCGAATGTCTGAAGGCAGGCTCAGAACAAAAGAGCATATCTCAGTAAACCATCTAAGAGGTAACTGTTTTCTTCCCCTCTGAGTCAGGTTGAAGAGGGCTCTTGTACAAGCAGAGTTAATCTGCCCTAATTGTGCATCAGGAGTAGCTGTTGTGCCAATGTTAAATCTTGCTCAAATACAAATGCATATATCCTAGATGCCACCTAACATGGTACTTCAAAGCTAAAGATCCAAGACTACCCACTCTGTAGAGAATAATCATCTGGTCTTTTTCTCCCTGAACTTGGCTGTAGTTATTGGCAGAATTGTGATGAGTGATTAAACGTAAATGCCTTAAATCCCCATGATGTTGAACTCATCCTCCTAACAGGCTAATCTGAACATATGTGTGAGAACAATGAAGGAAAGGCAAACTCAGATATTTTGAACTGTGTAATCTTTGGCCATATTAGATAAATTCAGGGGAGCTGTCCCACTTAAATAGTCCATAAAGTTTAAGCAGGTTAAGGGTTGTAAAACAGTCAAGATCATACACACACAGAGAGACAATTATCAAAACCAGGAAACTGACATTGATATAATACTATTAACTGATCTATAGACCTTATTCGAATTTTTCCAATTATTCCACTAATATCCCTTTTCTGGTCCTGGATTCTATCCATGATCTTACATTGCATTTAGCTGTCATGTCTCAGTCTCCTACAATGTGCAAAAATTATCTTGTGGGTAGATACATTGAGACTATACAAATATCCTACTTCTCATCATATCTTTGACCACTAATTTTAACATTCCTTAATTATTCTTATCTGCAATAATTAACATGGTGTTTGCTAAACAATGTTTTTACTTGTATCATTCTTTTTATATTAATTAATTAAAATTATACCATAAGGAAGAGCTATCCCTTCTCTCTCTCATTTATTATGTATTCAAATTATTTGTTTGTATGAGCATGAACTCTGTGGATTACAGTCATTGCTATTATCATTTATTTTATTTCTCAAATTGTTCTAAATTTGCTACAACCCTTTTAGATGGTTCAACTCACATAGATCGATGTTTTGCTAAAAATCAATCCACCCCAAAAAACGCCTGTTTGGAGATGTGGCATATGAGAGGAAAAAAAAAAAAAAGATTAAAATGCATAGCTGGAGAAGAAAAAGATGTCTGGGGTCTCAAGGACATAGGATACTGGATCCAGAAACCAGCAGCTCTGAATGAAAGCAACAAGACCTGTAAGGAGACAGAAGCTCAGGGTACTGAATATTCTTGCCATTTATACTCTGGCTGGAGATTTGGCCATCTGGCAATTGGCAATAAGGGTGTTTAGCAATATTTATATTCCTGGATAATCTGAATATACAGAATCCAGCAAGAAATATAATTATGAGTTCAATAACTGTATCTCATGGTGTGTGTGTGTGTGTTGGGGGTGGAGAGATCATCAGTTTAGGCTGCTTTAATGAGGGAAAACTTTTGAAAACACATAAAATCAACCTTGAGTATGAGTTGTAACTCAAATCCCTGTGCAAAAGATGGGTGATCATGTTTGTTCATAAAATCACTTATGAATTCATCACAGAGACTCATATTTTGAATGTTTAATATATCCCCAGCACTGTGCAAACACCATGAATATAAACGACAATTAAACACTGTCTTTGGTGATTTTGCAGTTTGGTGGAACTGTGAGGTCTTTTCAAAAAGTTGGAATGTTCCAAGTGCTCTTAAAAAAAGCTGTGGGCTTCGTCAGTAAAATGGTGGAGTGGCCTTTGATCGTTAAGATTCTTTCCGGCACTAATTTGATACTGTGATTAATAACTTGATCATTTAAAAATTTCTGTTTAATGTGCCTTTCTTTCGAAATATTCTAATCAGTAATAGACGCATTTTTCTTCTTAACAAATTCTTTGTAGCTGTTTAGAATCTCACAGAGTTGATTCCCTACGGGTGAAAAACCTTATTTACATACAGTCACCAACTCTTTTTCATAGAGTGGTTTAGACTTGTGACATATGAAGAGTCAGCTGAGACTCAGAATACATTATTTTTAAAGTCAGAGGCAGACGGTTGCATATTGTAGTTACTTAGTTTTCTTGTCTTCTATTAATGAAAATCAAATATTTGATCCAAATAACTGTAGTGGTAGACTAGAAATTTCTTTCATGGCTATGATGGCCATATTAATTATAAGGGGCATATGCTTATCTACATCTTCCAAAATAAGATAGATGCCTTATCTATCATGACTGATGGCCAGATATACTTATTTGGAGCTTAATTAATAAAACAATTTTAGAAAACCAGCAACACCTACTTGTTTTAATAGCTAATAATAAAGGCTTGGGGCTCATTAACCTAAACCTAAACCGCTTCATTATTACTAGAATCTCAGCAATTACAGAGGAGAAAAGTGAAAAACATATGAAAACCAAAATATTTTTAAAGAGACTATTTATGCCATAATATCAAATTCGATTTTATGTTTACCACAATTTCAAATAGGAACACTTGGTGACATTGGTTTGTATTATACAAGATTCCAGCATTAACCATAGGCTGCTTATTGTTCCCTTTTACCTAACCTCTTAACCTAAAATAACAGATCTTTTTATAAAACAAAGCTATACAATGGCTTGTTTGAAGGAGTCTAAAACTATCATTTTATTTTTTTAAAAACCAGTACTTTTCACTTGTAAATTGGTTTTAAAATCGTGTTTCCAAACTGACATTTTGAAATATCGGATGGATTAAAATATATCAGTTTTTCCCCTGCAGATAAACTTATGTAGATGTGGGGTTATATGTGTAATGCTTATAGTGAAAGGTAGGAGAATAGAACTGCTAGGAGAATAAACTGCTAGGAGAATATAAATCGACTAAACTTAAAGAGAGGAAGGGACTGGATTTGTTGAATGCTTTGGAAATATTAGTTCAGATAATAGAATGGCTCACTGAGCTGCCTGAATCTGCAGGGAAGAGTTATCAAAGATGTTTGTAAACAGTAGCAAGGGAAGAAAAGAAGTAATCCAGGAAGACCAACTAGGTGGTCGGTGCTGGTGGGAATTCAGGAACCAAGCAGCTACTGGGGCTACAGAGGACACAGACAAGGTCACTTCAACCTTGAACTCCACAGGTGGACAGGCAGACCAGCAATGAAGGAATGAAAAATCCTGATATGGATGAAAAATAAGGGATTTGGCTCATCAAATCTGAGAGCAATACAGAGAAATAGCTTGAAAATAAATTATGCTGCAACTAACCAAATAATGAGGGTGCGTCCAATTAACTTCCCTTCTAACAGGTTTTACTTCCAACAGTTTACTCTGGTTAGTGACATTCCCAGTGTGTCTCAAAGATGTATAAATTCAGATTTTGCACTGTGGATTTCCTTAAAGCCAGGTCATAAACCTTAGTGTTAGCCTATGTTGACATTTAAAGTATTCAAATTTGAATAGCCTCCAAATACTACAGAGAGCAGAGCTTCATGATAGAAACTGCAACTTATGAAAATATATGCCCTGTAGAAGCAGGACACTTAGAATTGCTTAAATATTTCAATTGCTTAAATGATCCAAATGCTTGTAAGCATTTTACAATTATAGACCAGTAGAGGGCTTTAAGAGGCACTTTCATCTATTCCAATTGCTGAATTTGTGTCTCTGTAGCCCAAGGTCTGGCTGTAATGCATGGTTCTCCTGGTTGATAGATTCTCACTTCTCCTATTTCAGGGATTTGTGGACATCCTGTGGTGTTTTAACTCTCATCCCTCTCTTCCTTCTGGATTTCATGCCTAATTAACTGATATAAAAATGACTGCAGAGCTCACAAATTCTTAAACTGAGAGGCAAATGTGGCATAACTGAGCTTCTTTCAACTACAGTCATCGGAAGTATAAATATTACCCGTGAACAAGGAGTTTGAAGTAAGGTTAATACATGATTTCCGAGAGTAAGAAATTTATTCTCCCTTCCTATTTCTTTCTTTCTTTCTTTCTTTTTTTTTTTAATTATAGGCTGGCAACTGTATTTGGAATTAAATCCAAAGTCACATACCTAGAGGAACATTCTACAAGTATACTTTTCTTACCAACAGAAAGACAGTAGCGTTACTGTATAATCATTGCAGTTTCTTTTTTATGTATTTATACTTTTGTCTACCAACAGTGACAGTTCTCTGATATAAGACCCTTCATTTATCAACTATTATTCCAGTGACATTGGTTCTAGGCAAGATTTAGACAGTTTTCAACTTTGCCTCAGCATCCCTGAGGAATATATTTAAAATAGCTACTATGTAGTGGGCGGTGGAGGTGAGGTACAAGTTTAGGCAGTTTGCACTATTCTAATGCACCCACCTCCCTGCCCCATTTCTCAATCTTCATGGGGGCCCAGGACTTCTGAGAATCACCAGTATAAAAAAATCAAAATTATGTTTTGAAAAAAGCTTTAGGGTTGCTGGCATCTACTGAGTACCTGCTATGTACTAAGCACTTTCCATGTTTTCTATTATTAAAACCCTCATAGTGCCATGAGAACTTTTGCAAGAGAAGACAGAAGTTCATTCACTCAACACATATTCATTTATTGGACACTTTTTTTAGGTGTTAGTGATACAGCGGTGAACACAATACACAAAGGATCTGCTTTCAAAAGCTTACAATCTAAGGGCTCAGAAGAGTTAACTCACCCAAATGAAGATGAGACTTGAGAGCAGCCTATGTTCCACATACTATATACCACACTTCTAGAGGCCCTCATCATCACATCCTCTTCTGAACAATCTGGTTTTCTTCGAGCCCCACATCCAAGATAGATTGTTTTTCACTTCAAACAGAAAACATCTGCTAGGTACTGGGCCCCAGAAACAGGGATGAGCACAGCAGACAAGAGCCCTGCCTTATTATGGAACTTATTCAACCAAATAAACACATGAATGTTTAATTGCAAATTGTATTAAGTACAATGAAGAAAAGAATAATAATATGCTATATGAAAGAATCATGGGGGCTACTTCAGGTTGGGGTGGGGGATCTGGGAAGATCTCTCTGAGTGTCATTTATACTGACAGTTGAAGGATAAATGAGTTTAGGAGGGAAGCAGTATTTCAGGCAGAGAAAATGAAGGCCAGAGGATAGGGAAAAGCTTAAAGAATGCGAGGTGCTAAAAGAAACCAGCCCACAAAAGGAAAAGAGGAGGCTGACATAGGTAGGCGGGGAGGAAGATCATATATAGGGTTTTGGAGGCAGAAAGGCTGTTGCATTGTCTCCTAAATGCAGAACATTTAACAAGCAATTTACAGAATGGATTATAGGGAAACTAGAGTAGAAGCCTACGGACAAATTGCAACAATGTAGGTGAAAGGAGATAGTGGCTGGATTAAGGTGGCTGCAATGAAGATAGAAAAGGAGTAAATTAATTCTGGATATTCTTATTTAAGAGATAGACAGAACAGGACTTACTTATTGTCAAGGAAGGCTGAGTCAGGATGACACTCAAGTTTCTCCTGGACTACTTGGGTAGGCTGAGGTGCGGTGCCCTTCACTGAATTGGAGAAGGACTGAACAAGAACAGAGAAGCATTGATGAGAGATGGGCATCAAGAATATTTGTTTTGGATAGGTAAATCTGAGATGCCTATGAGACATCTACTTGGGAAGTTAAGGAAGTAGTTTGAGACACAAGGTTAGAGTTCAGAGCACAGGTCTGGGATAGAGAAGCATCTGTGAGTGTTCAGCACATTTAAGGCTATCAGGACGGATGAGATTTCCTGGGGAGTGTGGAGAAGAGATGGCCTATGGCCAAGCTCTGGGAAATTCCAATATTTGTAACACTAAGGAAAATGAAGAGTAAAATGATCATCCATATGAGCACAGGGCCTGGCAGAAAGCAGAGACAGAATGCATGTTTATTACTAATACAGAAATGAAACTGTATTTTAGTTTCTGTTGAAAAACACTTTTCCAGTTTGGATGAATACCCTCTATGTTAGAATAGCTGATATATGAAGCTTAACCATGTGAACTGTCTTTTTTGTGTGTGTAGGTCAAAAATAGTCAAATTTTGGCAATTTCATAAAGTTCAACCTAGTATAAACACAATTTGGAACAAAATCCATTTGTATTGTGAGACAATATACAGTTCTAAAATGTTCTTTCATTCATGAGGAGTAATCTTTTGCTAACATTAGAGCCTTTTTTTTGCAAAAACGTTAAACCAAATTATACATGGTAATGCTGCATACCACTTATCAATTAGTTTTACCCTGGCAATCAAAGCTGACAACCTGAAAATGCCATTGACACTTTATCACCACATTCTGATTGTTGATTACCCCAGTATTATTCCCTAATAAATCTATACATTCAGCAGGGTAGACTCAGGGAAATTTTACACATCCAACTTTTCCATTTGGTTTTAATTTTTTTTTTTTTTCTGATTTCCTACTACTTTCTATAGGGAGAAAACATTTAAAGGAACTCATAATAGACATGGTTTATAATTTAATCTTGGCATGTAGAGACAAAGCTTTGAAAAAATGACTCTGATATAGTTTGAGTTACCTTGTGTCATTACAGATATATCGAGTTCATTTTACCAAACATATTCCAAAAGAATGTTAATAATTCAATAGGTTTTAAATCTATCAAGGGCTTATGATTTAAAACTGAGATTACAAACTCAAATATCAGATGTGCGAACTGGACCTGTGTAATAGAGAGGGGTGGGGCCTGTGGCAACTGAAGAGAGTATTATTCACCTAAAGAAAATATTTTTTTTTTCCTAAAATATGAACTCCACCAAAACAATTCTTTTGTGATGGGATGGGAGAGTTCAGCCCACCAAGCTGACAGTTTGGGACATCTGATTTAAATAACCTTCCAGATTTTTTTTTTTGTATTATCACTGGACATACTCTCCTTTTAATATTAGAATTTTTATATATCAAATTTATTATTTCTTAAAGGGGTCAGACCTGCAATTGCAAATGCCTTGATTTTTTTAAAGAAGGTAATATTTCATAGTTGTAGATGCAAGGTGCAATACACAAACACTGTGTAGTAACTATGGCCCACTCTATACAAATACATAAAGGGCACATGTGTCAGTGGACTTCACTGACATATGAAGATATGTAACCTTCAGACAACTATGCTTTTTAAGTTCCATCATTTTTTTCTCCTTCTCATTTACGTTGAGTCAGTTTATCATTAAGTAGTAAAAATCAAGTCTCATAAAACAGTACTCTGGATTTCCCTCTGACAACAGCCACTGTTTCCTTAAAACTTTTCGCTTTCTCTTCACATACTAATAATAGTCTCCACACAATATGCAAACAAGCATCGGGCACATATGATTGCAAACCTATTGCTCAATGTTGCCTTTTCCATATCATTAATTTCTATGTGCAGTCATTCTGTTCTTGTTTTCCCAGCCCTAACTGTGGGGGTGAAATAATACTTCTTGTAGAGCTTCCTAAATTCAACCTGGAAAAGAGAAAGCCTATATAATGTATAACTAGCCACTTTACACGCATAAGTCTAAAATAAACACACCACCATTAACAGTCATTGTTTTAGATATGTGGATAAACACATCTATGTAATTACATATAGGAAAACTTTGGTTTTCTTAATTTCTCTGAAAATAAGTCACCCTGGGTGGGAGTTTTGCCAATAGCTGTGAATTTACTACGTAAGTATATGAATTTCTTTTATCATTTGCATAAAACTTTAAGAAAATGTATAATCCGCTTTTTATTCAGAAAACTGAAAAATAACTATCTTCTGTCATGTTTGAACATCATCATTCAGAACTAACTGTTTTTCACTCATCCAGCTAATATCTACTGAGCATTGTCCCAGGGCATATATGTCATTGGACTTCACTGAGGTCTCAAGACATGTATACTTCAGACAACCATGCCTTTTTAGTTCTATTGTTTTTTCCCCCTCATTTATATTGATGTTTATCATGAAATCATTGTTAATTTGTCTAAACATACAAATTAAACAGTGTTAAGCAGTAAACTAAACAATTTATTAAAAGTAAACAGGCTCTGAATTAGGGATTAAGTTGCTACCAAACAAATAAAAGTGAATTTGACAGCAAGAAATTTAGCTAGATTGGAAAGTTTACTTCCTGGGTTCTATTATGGATTTTGGTGGGAATTATGGATCCATTTGAAGAAAAAGATCTTCTTGTTAAAGGTTTTCATTTATGTGTTTTTCTAAAAGGAAGAAGAAAACATAACTTAAAATATCACTGGTATACTACTATATTTAAAGTGAAGCTAGGTTTATGGTTTTCTCAGCCTTATAATCAAATGATTATCTTTACTTGTATAAAAATAAAAATTCTAGTTTGTCATATAGATTCTCAGTGATAGATTATTCATGCTAGGTGAACATTATGTTTATATAAGGGCAGTAAGCATAATTAACATGTTTTGTGACAGTTAAAAAGCAGATGTCAAACGAAAAACTAAAATTTTCCAATTAGGGTGATATAAAAGGAAGGTGATATGAGAATAACAACATAAATTTTAAGACTGAAGAGAGGAAATGAGACAGTATTTTAGCTAGCGCTGACTTCCTTAATCTAAAAGAAAAGTGAGCCTTTTTATATGGTGATGTATCAATGTTTCAATAAACCATTATTTTTTATAATATGAAGTAAACTAAAGCAGATGAATGTCCTTTTAAGACAAACACATTTAAATGCTTCAGTTGATTTATAATTATTACTTTTTTATGGTTTTTAAACTTATTTTTTATTGTGGTAAAAAATAAAAAAAATTTCCATCTTAACCATTTCTAAGTGTAGAGAATTGTTACTTTTTGAACTACTACAATTATTCATTCTTCTCCTATTGCTCAGACTCAAAACTTTCTTAGTCATTCTTCCTTAGCCATCTCCCCTATCTCATCGCAGGGGTCATGAACTGAGTACAGAAGCCAGGGTGGCAAGGTAAATGGCCCCGACTAGCTTAAAATAAAACAATAGAGAATGTCGGCAAACTGGCATTCAAATACAGTATACACACACACACACACACACACACACACACACACACACACATATCTGTGAGTTGACTTCTGACTTGTAATCTCTGTACTGTAGCTAATTCAGGGACAAAAACTGCTGATTACGTGTCTCAAATCTTCCTCAAATCTATGTCATCATTGCTTCTACCTCTGGAACATTGTCATCACCCCTGCTTCTTCCCAAGTCCATTTTTGTCTTTTCCTTATTTTTCACTTTGTACCTTTGTTACCCTTGAATCCAGATATGACACCAAGGGTAATTTTTTATTTCTCAGACTGTTTTATATATTTTAATTCTATACAACCAATAGAGATTGGCTCATGGCTACTAGATCTTTACCAATATAAATTACCTTTTTGATCAGATTAGTTTTTTCCCTTGAATTGTCTTGCCTTACCTATGACCACTCTATCTTTGTAAATTGATTTTTGTCCATTATTGTTTTGCTATCCTTTTTACTTTCATGGTATTGTTTTGCTTAGCTTTGTCTCTTAAAAAACTAAATTGTTTCCACACAGCCTGGCAGTTTCTACCTTTCAGTAAAAAACTAAATCTATTAGTAGCTGTAATAATGGACAAGAAGCATGATAAAAGCGAATTAAATTTATTACAGCTACTAATAGATTTAGTTCTACTGAAAGGTAGAAACTGCCAGGCTGTGTGGAAACAATTTAGTTTTTTAAGAGACAAAGCTAAGCAAAACAATACCATGAAAGTAAAAAGGATAGCAAAACAATAATGGACAAAAATCAATTTACAAAGATAGAGTGGTCATATTTATCTTGGTCTCTGTTCATGAATTTTGCCTGTTGCTCTGAGGCCAAATGACATATGAGACTATTTCCTTCTATTTTACATTTATCTGCTAGTCTAGTTTTCTTATAATTCAATCTTCCATAACTCTTCACTTTTTTTTTTGTTTTACATTATATTCACTTATGGTTTTACATCAACACTTTTAAATTATATGATTTAGAGGTTTCATCACCCTGGAAAGAAATCTCAGAACCATTAGCAGTGACTCACCATTCCACCATCTCTTAGCACTAATCTACTTTCTGTCTTTATGGATTTGCCTATTCTGGGTATTTTATATAAAATGTAGCCTGTTGTGTCTGGCTTTTTTGCTTAGCATGTTTTCAAAAGTCATCCATGTTGTAGCATCTATCATTTCTTCATTCCTTTGGATGGTCAATATTCCATTGTATGGCTATACAACATTTTGCTTACCTATTAATTCACTGACATTGGGCTGTTTCTGCCTTTTGGCTATTATTACGAATAATGCTATGAACATTTGTGTATAAGTTTTTGTGTGAATGTATTTTTTTTTTAATTCTATAATGCATATGCCTAGAGTGGAATTGCTAGGTTATATGCTAACTATGGTCAACATTTTGAGGACTAGCCACTGTTTTTCAATGTGGCCGCAACATTTAAAGCTCGCACCAAGAATGTCTGAGGGTTCAATTTTCTCTGCATTCTCACTAATACTTGTCATTGTCTTTTTTTATTTTAGCCATCTAGTGGATGTGAAATAATATCTCATTGTGGTTTTGATTTGCATTTCCCTAGTAACTAACGTCGTTGTGTATCTTTTCATATGCTTATGAGGCATTTGTATATCTTGCTTGGAAAAAGAAATGTCTATTCAAATTCTTTGCCTATTTTAATTGGGTTTGCTTTTGACTTTTGAATTATAAGAGTTAAGTCCTCTGGATACAAGCCTCTTCTCAAATATTTGATTTACAAATATTTTCTCCCATTCCGTGGTTTGTATTTTCACTTTCTTATGTCATTTGAAGCACAAGTTTTAAATCTGATGAAGTCCAATTTGTTTATACTTTTTTTGGTCACTCGTGCTTTTAGTGTCACATCTAAGAAACCATTGACTAGAACAAGGTAACAAAAATTTACTCTTATGTTTTCTTCTAAGTTTGATAGTTTTAGCTCTTATGGTTAGGCCTGTGATCAATTTGAGTTATATTTTTGTAAATGGTGTCAGGTAGGGTCTAATTTCATTCTTTTGCATGTGGATATCCATTTGTCTTAGTATTATTTGTTGAAGACTATCCTTTCTCTTGTCAAAAGTCAATTAACCATAAATGTAAGGGTTTGTTTCTGGACTCTTAATTCTGTTCCACTGATACATTAATATACATCTATGTCCTTTGCACTTTCACATAAGTTTTAAGATCAGCTTGTCAATTTTTGTAAAAAAGGTAGCTGATATTTTGATACACTAGATCTGTAGATTAATTTGGGGAATATTGTCACCTTAACAATATTGTCTTTCAATCTACAAACGAGCTATCTTTCAATTTATTTACATCTTCTTTAATGTCTTTTACAGATATTTTAGAGACCATTTTGTTTTTGGTATACAAGTTTTGCAAATCTTATGTTAAATTTACTCATAAGTACTTCTTTCTGATACTATTATAATTACTTTTTTTTTTTTTGGCTTAATAAATTTATTTTTTGGCTTAATAAATTTATTAATAAATTTATTTTTTGGCTTAATAAATTTATTTTTTCCAAGTTCTGGTAAGAGCTCACTTCCTGGCTTGCAGATCAATTCCTTGTCGCTGCATCCACATGTGACCTTTCCTTGGTGCAGACATGTGGAGAGGGAGACTGAACTGTGTCCTCCCAAAATCTCTATGTTGAAGTTCTATCTCCCAACATGACTGCATCTGGAGGTAAATAAATTAGTTTTAGTTTTATTTTTGGATGTTCACTGCTATGTATAAAAATACAGTTTATCTTGACTTACATCTTGCAAAATTGCCAAACTTGTTTATTAGTTCTAAATAGTTTGTTGTTGTTGTTGATTCCTTAGGATTTTCTACATACAAGATATTTCATCTGTGGGCAGAGATAGATTTACTTTGTTTCCAACCTGGATGCTTTTCACTTCTTTTCCTTGCCTAACTACCTTGGCTAGAACCTCTAGTACAATGTTAAACAGAAGGCAGACATCTTTCTCTTATTCCTGATCTTAAGGTGAAATATTGTCTTTCACCATTAAAAATGATATTAGCTATAAGTTTTTTATAGATATCTTTTATCAGGTTGAGGAGGTTCTTTTCTAGTTTGTTGAGTGTTTTATCAGGAAAATGTGTTGGATTTTGTCAAATTTGTCTTCATCTATTGAGATGATCATGTGTCTTTTATTCTATTGATATGGTATATTACAGACTTTTTTTCATGTTAAACCATCCTCAAATTCCTGAAATAAATCCCACTTGATCATGATATATAATTTTTAATTGTTGCTAGATTTGATTTGCTAGTATTTTGTCTAGAATTGTTGAGTCTATAGTTAGGTTTTCTATTTCTTCTTAATTGTTGTGGTAGTTTGTGTTTTTGTAGCAATTTTTCTGTTTCGTCTAGCTTATCCAATTTACCATATAATTGTTTACGGTGTTCTCTAATAATTACATTTATTTCTGTAAGATTGGTAACAATGTCCTCTCTTTAGTATATTCACTTTTAAATACCATTTTCCTCTAAATTCTAATAAAGTACTTTAACTTTTTAAATTGACAGGTATGGTTTCCTACAATATTTAGTATGCTGTTCAGTCTTAATTAAAGGCACACTTCACTTTATTGTGTTTCGCAGATGTTGCGTTTTTTATAAATTGAAGGTTTGTAACAACCCTGTGTCGAGCAAGTCTATCAGTGCCATTTTTTCCAACAGGCTTAGATAGTGGTTAGCGTTTGTTAGCAATAAAGGATTTTTAAATAAAAGTGTGTACTTTTTTTTAAACATAATGCTACTGCACACTTAACAGACTACAGTATAGTGTAAACATAACTTTTAGATGCACTGGGAAACCAAAAAAATTCTGACTTGCTTAATAGCAATATTTGCTTTATTGCAGCAGTTTGGAACCGAACCCACAATATTTCTGAGGTATGCCTGTAATAAAATTTTAAAGTCTGGGCTTAGTTTTTCATACATTTCAGTTGTTGGGCTCTTAAATCAATCTCATTGACCCTATACGATGTTTTGTGCAACTCCTGAAAATTTCTTACAGTTAGATGATACCCATCCTAGTTTCCTGAACATTTATTTTAGGGGTAGGGAGTACTTTAATATGGAACTTCAAATCTCCATTTGAATTAAAAGTTATAATTCATTTAAAATAACAAATCATAAAATAAAATCTAATAAATTTAATAAATATCTAATGTGCATCTAACACATGCCAGCTATTATGTAATGCACTTTATATGAAATATCATTACATCAGCATAAACAACCTTTGGGTCAAGTTACAGATTACAAAACCAAATCTGAACCCAGTTTTGTCTGACAGCAGAGCCCATAATCTTAACCAATGGTTGAGAGACTTTTTTTAAAAAGGGGCAGATAGGAAATATTTTAGGCTTGTGGGCTATGTGATCTTTTTCAAAATGACTCAGCTCTGTTTTAGCAGGAAAACAATCTTAACACTATGAAAATGATGGACACAGCTGTGTTCCGATAAAATTCAGTTTGTAAAAACAAAGTAGTGTGCCTGTAAGCTGTAGCTTGTCATCTGCTACTCTTAACCAATGTACAACATTGCTCTACTTCCTCCTTAAAGCCTTCCCTGATGACAACAGAGAGTAGTTTCTTATGCTTCTCGACTTCTACCATAGTAATTAATACCACAGTCCTAAGGCACATATCTTTGTTTTTATATGCATGTGTCTTGCAATGTCTTTTTTGTTAACTATATTGACAAAAGATTATGCCAGTGAGTGATTTCATATATTTTGTTGTATTTCTCTGCAGCACTCAACCCCATGCTACAAATGGAGAGTTTTGTCCCAATATAGCCACTTACCTAAGGTCACATGATAAAAGGTAAAAATTGGACAATAAAGTATCGATATGGAGATGCAGAAAACTGAAATATTGCCAAGGTTCTATGGTCAACATATTTTATTATGAGTTTTTTTATGTAGAAAAAAATGTATTTATTTTCAATTTCTCAGTTCTAATTTTCTCTTCAGATTTTCCTATCTCGAGGAATCATAATCTATCAAAACCATAAGTTCAAGATTTGTCATTGTAAGAATGAGTCATAATTTCGGTAATAATCACTGCATAGATGTTGCTAATATTTTTCAATTTTAAAAATGGGTAATAAGACCACTTTCAAGGATTAAAATTTTTTAGAGTGAATTCTTCTCTGAAATAATGGCTTATTTTGCTTTTTCAGGCAGATAAACGATTTTTCTTAAAAATAATTCAAATATTCTTCTTTCATTTGCATTATACCCATGTTCTCAAATGCAGTCTACATGAAGATTTTTTGATACTTTGAGGTTTAAAGCAGATTTATGATGAGATCGTCCTTTCAAGTGTTACTATGTCTGTAATGAAAAGTACAGGACAAGTATTAAATGATGTATGGGCTAAATGACTTTTTAACCAGAGACACCAAGTTTCTGAGGAATGCCTTTGCCCAGAGACTTGAAATTTGGTAGTCATGGAAGTGAAAACATGGTGCAAGATTAGAGTTTTATAACCTGGAGATAAAACAGACAAACATACAGGAGGCATTGAGTCAGAATAAGGAATACGATTTAAAGTTAACATGTTTTTAATTATCAGATTATGTCTCAAACTATTGACTGGTTACCCAAAAATCATTCTCAAACCACTGTTCTTTTGCTTTATCTACCATGAAGACCAAAAGTCCTTGACATCTCAACATGTCTTTAGCTAGGGGCAGCCACATGCCGTGGGCTTTAGTAAGTCCACAGTGGACATTTGCTGGAGGTCATTGGAAATACTTTTACTTCCTAATTAAAAGGGAAAGACTCAATAGGTACAACCATTCCTTGTTCTTCCTGCCCTGAACTAGAATGTGATATCTGGGTCAGCAGAAGTATCCATATTGCAGCAAGCATTAGAGAAAGCATGAAGACGAAACTGTGACAAAATTGAGCCTCTAAACAAAAAGTAAATACTTTCCTCTATACTTCTTGTTCTGCAAAAATAAATCTCTATTGTTTTATGTCATTGTGCATTAAACTTTTAGCTGAAAGCATTTCTAATTGATACATACTTTAAAACTATTTTTAAAACTGTCAATTACTTTTGGGACACATAATGTGAGTAAAAATTTGCTTTTAAGATAATCTCAGATAAAAAGATTTCTTTCTCCTCCAAAATGTTTAATTTTATATTACTAATTATCAGATAATTCTGCTGCCCTATTAAAAACATGAGTAGTTATTATTAGGTCTTTATAATTTTAAGTTATTAGCATTTTATTTTTAAAAGAACATATCAGAACCTTTGAAATATAGAAAAATTACCTTTCTGACATAGATTTAGTTAATGTACCTTGTGCTCAAGAGCTCATAATTTTTTTAAGGCTCCCTGATTCAGCAAAAACAAAAATTATACCATTTTGCATGGTGAGAATACTGGTAGTGTACAAATTTCGTCCAGTATTATATGGCAAATGATATGACATAAAATACAGTTTAATCTGCTTTAAACATAGAACAACTGATTGGATAACTGTAAGCAATTAGGCTACTTTGTAGAGGTTTCTTAACTGGAAGGCTGAATGTATCTAAAAAACATTAATTGCTTCAATGATTTTAAATTGCTTTGTGAAATACATAAGAATTAAATGCTCCAATAACTGATTTAATTCAGGTGAATGGCAAAAATTATACATCATACTATAGTATCTATAGCATACTACTAGAAGGTAGAAAAATAATAAAATTAACTCTTCAAGTCACATAGGGTTAAAAGACCTTATAAAAAACTAGTTTTTCAAAACAAAATTTAGGTTATCAAAAAAATGACAGAAGCAATTCAATGTGAGGCAAAATATCAAACGTATTCCAGTGAGCTCTTCCAGGTCCATTCAAATGAAGCCAAGATGCTGGGGTAGGGGTGGAAAGGTTGAACTACAAAGTTGTTAGGTAATCACTGAATTGCTAGACTGTGTTATAGAGAGCACTCTGTGAAACCTGAGTTACTGTCACTGAGAAATCTGGTCTGAGACATATATGGGAAAAACAATACACTTAAGAAAATGAGGAGATTAAATCAAAGTAAATTCCATCTGCCTTCTTTTCCACACTAACAAGCTATAAAAAGCTCAGAAGGCTCCCTTCCTAGACTAAACCAGAAGGGGGCCTTGAAGCAGTGGCTGGACTTTGAGGTACCATGCACATTTCAGCAGCTATGCTGTACAGAATGCCAGCACTGAGCACTGTTAATGCCAAATCTCAGAACTCACCCCTTCTTATGCTGGCTATGACATGAAATTACACAGGTATATGACAAATACCTGTGTAATTTAAGTTTAATAAGCTTGATAAAAAAGGGCTTCCCAATGCAACCGTTCACTGAAAACAGAACATTCAAAACCAGTTAAATTTTAATTAAAATAAAGCCTCATATTTCATACATCTATTTTTCTCCAAGTCTCTATTTCTTTGTGTCAAGAAAAGAAAGTCCTAGAAAGTATGGATGTATGTAGGAAGTGTTATTTAAAAGTACATCTTTAAGTCAGTAAAGTTCTAGAGGCAAGGAGAGACCACACAAATTCCAAGTGACATCCAATTAATAAATTTATATATAAAGTATACACTCATATGCAAGATTGCAGTTCATAGCAATATTTGCTCTATTCATTCAGAAATCCAATGAGACAGTGATATTTATATTTAGCTATATATAAGCAACTGTTGTGGGCAGAGAGCTAAATGTGGTACTAAAACAGACGACTAGGAAAAATTTATTTTTCCAGTTGTACTTGTTTGTGAAAAACGTAAAATGATGCTCTGTTATAGGTTGTCAAATATTTGAACAAATTGTTACCAAGTATAAACTATGTATAAGTACAAAAATAACTGAAACTCAGTCTTAGTTCTGAAGATACTAAGCATCTGGTGAAGACAATTATGAACTCAGCCAATTCTACACAAGGCACAGTGCTAAGCGTTAACAGTAATGCCAAAAGAACAAGAAGGAAGATCAATCATCATTTCTAAACCAATTTGTACCTATTAGCATGCTAGTAAAAGTATGTTAAAATACAAACAAAAGGCAGTTAAATGTCTGTTATTATTTAATTGAGTACTAAGGAATTATTTATAATTAACTAGAATTTCTCAGGCTTTATACTAATAAAATGAAAATCACACTTGAATTCTTAATTCTAACACCAATCAGATTAATTTGTTTCTAGAAGGTCGAATGCAAAAAAACAATAAATGCCCAACTCCACATGCACTTAAACATAATTAGTCTGACTTCTTTTCTTGTTGTTTTTTTTTTTTTTTTTTTTCTGGAAGGAATGATTAGAAAAATAGAAGAGCAAATTCAGTTTTTATAGAGTGAAATATGTTCTTTATAGATAAGCTTTAACAAAGATATTTTACTTGAGGTAAAATGGGGGTTAGGCATACAGAGGCTTCCGTGACTGTAAAATGGAGACCTTGGGTGCCAAGGGTGGAGAGCCTTTTCCTCTCACCCACATTCCCTATCCATGAAATGAATTTAGAAACACTAACATGCAAAGTTGTAGATGTCTTTTTGCGGCCCACACAGTTTGAATCAAATTGGGCTCAATCGACACTTTTGCAAAGGCTAACCAGCACAAAGACATTCTCAGTAGGCCTAATCTACAGTAATAATTTTGTAAGGTCAACTGATTCTTGTCTATCAAAGTGCAAGATGTCTCAATGTATAAAGACTTATTGGTCAATGGTTCTAATTCAGTAAGAGGTTATAGGGCTACCTCTTCATGCTGAGCATGATATAAGGAGCTCAGAACCAGCAGGAGATAGAAAAAAAGGATATAGTCTGCAGGATCTAATAATCTAATTACTTAAGATATACTCAACAAACTTTAGGGGCTAAATTCTGAAAACATTACAGGTAAAATTGCAAACAAAAGTAAATCCTTATCTTCGTATAATAATCTTGATCCCCAAAGCAGTGTTTAACCTTAAGAGTTTGCTTTAAAAGGAGGTGGGTGTATATGTGTGGCTCTTGCTTATCTTTAGTGTCTAGTTCAAGTATCTCTGTTATTAAGGTGCGAAATATTATTTTAGGTTTTTGTTTTTTAATATTATGTCCAAATAATAAGTTTCACTTAAAGTGACTATATACATGCACAATCTTTTCTGCTTTGCTTCAATAACTCATGATTATTCAAAATCTAATGAATTAATGTCAAACTGACTCCAATTAAAATGATGATGTAGGAAAGTACTGTATCTCACTATAAATATAAACCTCTAGAAATTAATGATTGGTGTGGGGAGGATCATGGAATCACTTATAGGCATTTAACAAAAAAAGACAAAATCTTTTTCTCTTGCTAAGGGTATGTTTCTCAAACAATTTTCTTTGTATCTATCCCCACTTGTAAAGCCCCTCCCCTCTCCCCATCCCACCAAATCCATTTGATATTGAACCTTTAAGTCTTGCTCTTTAGTGCTACATGCATCGATGAATCCTCCTTAGAAAGAAAAAATCCATGCTACTAATAGGCTTACAGTTAGAATTTTAAATTTTAAAAAGTCCAAAATATATTTTGTAATTTGAAATTAACCAAGTTTTTTGGCTAAAGAACATTAATCCTAGAACATCTTCCATTCAAGAGACATTCTGCCTTCACTGGTTTTTCCTTTTCATCATGTCATATAGTCACTGATAGCCATACACAAGTAGTAAAAATCAAAAGCAGAACAAACATGCTTTTAACATAAGTAGTACTTTACATAAAATTATAAACTGTAATGTAATGAACCTTCTAAACACCAGTAACATACAATCAAGAACTCTTCAGATTAGCTGAGATTTAATGTGAACATCAATTTATAAAATGTGTCCAGTTCAACATAACAAATACCCAAGTACTATATATCGCTAATGATTTTCTCCCTCATAAAAACATGATCTTACTCCCAAATGATATAGCAACCTAATCTTTTTCAATGACATAAAAAGGGTTCAAATCTTGGAAACAGGCAAAAAAATCCGGTACTTTAATATTGCAAACTCATTCATTCCTACCAATATTCTATCTTTCATGATACCTTAGAGTAGAAGACCTATAAATAGTTGGGATTCAAAGTACATCTGAATTTCAAATTTGATATTTATTTTCTATCCTTTTACTTGATTATTAACTGACTCCCAACCAAACTCTTTCAAAAAGGTCTTTTAATAAAGACTCTGAAAGAACACCATTGCCAGTATTATTATTAATTATTATTATTACAGGGGAGAAATACACCAATGACAGCAAATGTTCAATTTCACAAAATGAATCAATAGCAGAGCCTGAAAGAGATTCTACGACTGATTCGGACAATCTACTTAATCACAAATAAAAAGGGCAAACAATCTTTTCCAAGCCTCACTATAATCATTTTCACAGGGTCATATCAGCTATGTGAATTAATAGACTCTGAGGTGATATAGCAAAGATAAAAATCAGATCCTTACCATGGCTGCAAAGTTTAATGAATACTGTTGCTTTTTCTTTATTCTGAGGTCTCTGCTGCTTCTAATACTTACCTAATCTGCTTGGGGACAATCTAAAAGCAGCTGTTTTTCCTAAGATCTGTCAGTCTATATATTTCTCTGGCATATGAGAGTGTGGGAAAGGGTCCTGTAAGGGAGGCGTAAATACATTGATAAGTCACTTAGGCTTATCAGTAGTAACATTCTGTAGGAATGAACTTTAAGCTATGAATAGAATTCCTTCCAGCCATTTCTTTTCAAAAAGGAATTTTTGTGTGCCTCACAGAAATAAAATCCAAAAATCTTAAGTCAAGAAAGCATGAAAACAAGAAAATAGAAGATAATTACTCCATTTTATTGACCTTAGTTCAAATAAATCCAGATTAAAGTATTCAGGCAGACTCTGAAATATACAACTGTCACAATGAATGTATTTCAGAGCAAAATGTGCTGCAATCTGCTATGATTAAAAGCTATGTAACCTGGGGAACCTCTGTAACAAAAAAAAAAATTAGAAAAATTGTTTTTTTATCTACTTTTCTAAAAAAGGCTGTAATTTTGCCTTTGTTACACAAAGGTATGTGCGACTTTCATCTTTACGTAGTATTAAACATATTTTCACCCATAGGTATTTAATTACATTCAAAGAAATCACACATGGTTTAATACCAACAATGAATTATTATTTTATGATACTATTAAATGTGTTTTAAATCTGAAGCCATCATAACACATTCTAAGGGTAATCTATGAGCACATATTCTCTAAACAGAAAAGATCCTCGCACAGCTTTTCTTGTACTTTTGTTTTTTAAACTGTACAAATATTACCCGACAAATGAGAGAATAAGGAGCAACAATGAAGTACATCATACGTTCCTAATATAGGCTGAGTCCCGGTCTTTGTTTCAATTTCTAGAGCCACTGTAAAAAAAAGCTAAGTATCCATCTATTAAAACACATTTTTACATTATTGCTGGCAAAAGTTATACTTCTGATAGATTCAGTCAATCTTAATTATTTCTGCCTACACTTGCTTCTTTAACACAGATCTCTTTCAATTCTAGGAACCAGCAGTACAACCACCCTGGGAAACAGGTCGGTAGCAGGACAATCTGATAAAAAAACGTAAAGGGTAGACGTTGAAGAATGCAAAGTTATTTTCCTAGTTAAAGAGTTCTGAAGTAATTCTGTAGCAATGACATTTTTTTTTTTTTTTGCCAGCTACGCACCTATCCAGATAGCATCCCCCTTGTTCCCAATTAGCAGGGCTCTCCTCAATCCCAGAACAGTTTTGATAGTACAACTCAAATCAGAAACACTAACCACGCCCTTTATACCCAGAGTCAAGCCACCTTTCGCTTCCCCCCACCCCCGCACTTAAAGTCCAAAAATGTACATTTCACCTAAAAGGGTTGCACCAGTTCTCTAACGCGAGTCAGAGACTGTTTTTAGCCGTGCCTTGTTATAATTCCTATTGGAAGATGATTTCTCCCGTGCAGTGTGTGGACACCAGAGAAGCACCCACGCTTACCTCCCACACACCTGCAAACCCTGGCGGGATGCGGGAGCTGATGCTCCAAGGACTGCGCTCGGCTCCGCTCTTTCTGCTCTTGCCTCTCCCGGGAAACTACAGTCCAGACTGCGCCTTCGGCGGCTACAGGGACCCAAGCTCCGCCTCCCCCTCTTCTAGTTGGCGAATTCGGCAGCTGTTGCTCCTCCCCCGGCTATTCCTGATGCTGCCTAGGCAGGAGGCGGCGGGAAGCTGCTACCCTGGTACCTTTCGCTCCCTGCACTTCTGCAGTTGTTCTGCCGCTTCCCTCCCCCTGGGGACCCTTCTCCTCTCACTCGGTGGCCTCACACCTGGAGCTGCCTCCCGCCCTGCCCCGGCGCCTCTGCGAGAAGTCCAGGCTCAACCTATCCCTCCTCGACCCACAGGTCTGGTCGCCGGGTGTGCCTGCTCCTCCGACCAGGATGCGTCCCCACACCGCGCCCTCCCTCCTCCCCAGCGATTCTCCCGATGCTCCCTTTCCACCCACGCTGCGTCCACAGCTCAGTGATCCCACAGTCCCTACTTCGAACTCTTCCCCCGGACTCTACTCTGCTTCCTTCCTTTTTACAGCTAGACCGCCCCCACAAAGGGTGAGTTGCCGCGGGGCCAACCCTGCACCCTGATTGGCGCAGGTGAGAGCTGACCCCTCCCTGCTTCTTCTTTCCGTGCACTCTCTCTTCATTTCACCTCCTCCCGCAAAGGCAGGGAACTCTCCTACTATTGGCTGGAAGTGTCCCCACCCATCGCCTTAGGCTCCATCGCACCACCTGCCGGGAATTGTAGTCTTGCATGCACAGAACTTGCCGACGATGTCGGCGAGCGGAACTACGAGTCCCCATAGGCCCCTGCGCGACTCCGGCTGGGCAAGATTCCGGACAACGCCTGGTTCCTCTCGGGTCCTTCCGGCGTCGCCGGAGTGAATTGATCCGGGAGTTGAAGAGGGCTCCAAGGTGGAAAGTGAAGTGAGTGCCTCAGTTGCCGGTAAGGTGTGGCTGTTCTGTCTCAGTCCCTGTAGCCCTAGGCGGAGCAGAAGAGGTTTGGGCTCACACAGGGACTGTGGCTGAGGCACTCGGGCTTGGTGCTGGCAGGCGGAGCGGACGGGACTCAGAATGGGGCCCTATGGGCGTAAGCGAGGTTACTCTACGCGAATGGCGTAAAGCGGGTTTGTAAATGCCGCCTGCCCTGCTCCGGTCCGAACGCCTCCAGGAAGTCTCCTCTAGGTGGGGCGGGAGGGGAAGGGCGAGGTTGGCCCCTAAGGGTACCCCCCGGAGAAGTGAGAGGGCGGATGTGCCTGGGGTGGGGTCCTCTAAAGGTGTGGCTTGGGGAGGGGAGAGGCTGTTCCCCCCGCCCTGCTTTAAAAGTAAGATAGGGAAGGAGTGGAGGAAGGAAAGGGCGCTTGGGAGTCGCTTTTGGGGTGACTCAGGTTATACCCTTTGAGGAAAAGAGAGAACTGTGGAAGGGAGAGTCAGATGTTGGCAGAGACCTACGGATTCTGTTCCATTTTTATGATATGGTCCCTCTAAGGAGGTAATTTTTCCTTAAGCAGAAAACCTTAACCATCTTAGATCTAATTCTTAAGATATGTTTCTACCTTTACTCTTTTCAAAGAACATTCGCTTTGGGATGCCGATGAGGAAACCAAGGGGATGAATTACGTGCCCAAGGTCACACCCGTAGAGACAGATCTGAATCTAATCCATTTGTAGTCTAGCTTTTGAATTAGAGCTGCTGCACCAGAAAGAGTTGGTTGTGTTTTTCCAGGAGGGTGGAGGAAGTTGCAAAGTAATGCATTTTATGTATTTCTAAGAAGCCGTTTGTGAGGCGAAGACTTTGAACAGGGGAGAAATTTCCTCAATAAAAGGACGCACTCTAACTTTTTGGAAAAAAAAAAAAATAGATTTCAACTTACAAATGCTTTTTTATTAAGAGTACATTAAATGATGAACTGTACTACCACTTGAAACGGTAGATAATGATATAGGAGAACGTCAAACAGTATATCTTATCCTTACAGGTAAAGATATTCTTTTCCTACCTTAGGACTTTTCACTCTCATTTTGTGAAACTGACAACAATGGGATTGAGATTCTTTCACAAAACTTACTTTACACATTTTTAGAATAATACAGCATCGAGAGTTTAGTGTACTCATTACTAGAAAAGAAGTTATATTGCATTTTTTGGAGGTAACATCACATTTTGTTAATTTTTATTTACTTTTACCCTAATTTTTTTGATTCTGGAATGTTTGTGTAAATAACATGAGGCTCCTACATATTTTTCTTAGCATCATCTATGGTTTTTAACTTATCCTTATTTTACATTAAAAGACATAAAAAAAACTTTTTACATATTTAGCAGAAAGCAGCATGCTTGTTCCTGTCTTATCTTGTATAGTTGTTAATATGACCAGTTATAGTTCATGAATATTACTGGATAGTTCCTTAATATAATTTTGGAGTATATTCATTGACATCAGGATTTCTTTGCAGTGAGTTTGTAAATAAGAATCAGCTATCTACTGAGCAGGTAATCAGTCACGATTTACTGTTGTGTAAGTTGGCCATTGAAATATGCTACAATTTGAATGTACTCTTGAAATTTTTAATACTATCACCTTTTGAATGCAAAAACACTTTCTAGGATCAGAGATCTTATGTTCTCCTATGATTGAAGTTAAGATGTTCTGGAAATTAATATGACCTTTAAAATAGAAGAGATTTAGGGTACTTATGGAATGAAGTAAAATTAGGAGTAATGTAGCACCATGAGTAAGGCAGTACATAAAGAAGGAAGACCAACTAAACAAATGGAAAATTATGTGGGGGATAAACTGGCTTTGTGCTACATTAAAAAGATGCCATCATTTTAAGTAGATCACAAACTGAGCATGAGTGAGTGATAGTAAAGCAATAATGTATTTTCTAGACGATAGTGTAGGCATTTGCTTTTTGTCTGGGGAAGTGTGAAATGAGTTCTAATTTTTGGCATGCAGGTATGAGGTTGTGGAATGAGCTTTTGAACTAAAAGTTGAGAAAATTAAAACTAAGTACAATTAATATACTTGTTCAGCATGTGTTAGTGTTTGTCCATGGTTTAGTTCTGCCACTAACTTCATTTCTGAGGTCCATTATAGTTATAATATTTCACCTATTTGAAGTGGTGGAGTTATGTTTCTATCGTATTTATAATCTTTCAATCACATGCTGGAGTACTATGATCATTTTGGGTATCTGCACAGAGTTATGTGTACACTTATATTTTTATAGTAGTTTGCAGTTTACCAGTGTCCATATTCTCATTTTGAGTTTTGCAGGAGCCTTATTTCAGCCTTTGGACATAATCTCTTACAGGACTTAGAATGTCTCCAATATACAGCTATCTCTTTCTTTTTCAGGATATAAAAGAGGACTGTGGATTATTATTATATTCCCAGTAAGTGGGTAAAATATTGAGTAAATGTTTACGAAGAGCATGAAGAAGTAAAGATTGATTAAGTGCAGAGTTGTTGTAACTGGTCACTGGTGAGACCACCACATAATCCAGGACTTCTTATTGCAGGTCTTGAGTATTGTAGACTCAGTCCCCTTATATTATATATTTTACAAGAGAAGAAGACTATAAAATGACTTCAGTTTTCAAATACTATTACTATCTTAACTCTTTGTACTGACAATTTTGTCTCCTATCCAGCTCTCCATCCTTATCCCTAGCCTTTCTCATTTACTGTGCCTTTCGATTGCTAGATACATAAACTCCTTTCTGACTGGGAGGCCTTTGTACATGTTCTAGCACCCTTGCCTGGACTGCTTCCCCACCCCTTTCCAAATCTGGCCAACTCCTAGTAAATTTTCAAGTCTCAGTTTAAATGTCATTCTTCAGGGGAACCTTTCCTGACCTCTTTGACCCTTCCTTCCTAAAATTAGAGTACGTTCCCAGGTATCTTCATCATACTCTGTACTTTTCCTTTGCAGCATCTTCACAATAAGAACCTAACTGTTTCCATATTTGTTTGATAAATGTCTGTCTCCCTCTGTAGACTTTATGGTACCTGGGCAGGGCCCTCTCATTTGTTATGACTTAAACAGTTTCTGGCACAGACTAAGTGCCTAATACATACTTGTTGAATGAATGAATAAATGATCGAATGAATGAGGGCATTGATGCACAGAGGCTCCAGCACTCTGCTAGGGACAGAAATAACAGATATAAGTAAAAGAAACATGCTTCCCACCCTAGATGAAAAGGAGTTATTGACACAAGTTTAATATAAATTGTAGAAAGACTTTTGTTCTTTCTTGGAGGTCTGTAAAATCAGGATAGATAGTTTTCTGTGGGCAAGTGACAAAGGAGTCGTTTTCCATTATAGCAAACTTTTTGTATTTTGGAGACCCTATTACTGTTCTGTTTTGCAAGCAACGTTCATTATAACAAAATACAAACATGAAAAAATAACTTTTAATGGATTCTATTCTACCCTAATATTAATCTCATTTTGTCTTCAACAAAATCTATTTCCTTTTTTCTTTTTTATTTCCTTTTGATTTTTAATGTTGGAATCATCCTTTGAATTTTACTTTAAGTATTACCTTCTTGAGACAAGGTGATTTTGTAAAGTTAAGTAGTGCTTGTTTCACAGGAGCTTATATTTCAGGCTTCTTGAAAATTTTCATTATTTCAGTAGGTCTTATGGTGATATTTTATTTGCTTTCAACCTGGATACATATGAGAGTGAAAAGCATTATTTTAAAAACACGCAAACTGAATTTCAGGAATAAATCGCATTAGATTTTGACCCCAAAAACAAATTCTCTAATCCTTTGCAGTACTATAGTAATGGCATAGAATAAATTGAACAGCTCTGAGTACTGTAGCCTTATATACTTTAATAAATTTATCAATTCACTCTCACAAAATATTGTCAAAAAGTGATTGCTGACATTTGGCTTTAAAATTTGATAACAATCCCAGTTTTTATTATTAACAATAAGTCTTTGATAAGTGCTAAATTTACTTTTTAAAAAAGTCAGTCCTTATGTTATTTGAATTTTGGATTAAAAATTAATATTTAGCTAGCATAACCAGTATGTGGAGGATAAAACAGAAGTACTGTTTTTTGTATGTTGTTGGCTTATTAAAATCATTATGATAGATCATGTTACTAAGAATTTTAAATTCTATGATAATTTTTTCACTATAATATAAACTGTAAAAGTGATTTAGAAGTTTAAGAATGTGATAGATTGTATATATTATTACATTTGAAATATTACAGAAAGTTTCATTCTTGGAGACTTATGTTTTAGGAATACACACACAATGTAAAAAATGAAAGAGCCTTCATTGCAGCAATAAAAGTAATTTGCAGAAAGGTGAACAGTGTAGTTTGATGGTCCATTTTTGTCTGTATGATGATGAAAAGTTCAGTTTTCTCATTTTAGCAACAAAATTATTTGCATTTTGGATGTAATATAATATTACAATCTTATTTTTGAAGGTCACTCTTACATTTTCTTATGTGTAATCTTTTTTTTAACCACCCAAAAAGTTAATTGACTCTATTCAATCTCAATCTTATACAGTTGCCTAGAATCAAGTGTTATTTTAAAAAAAAAGAAAAAAAAGAGGATTTTATCATCAAGATTATGAATTATTGGGTGGAACGTATTAAATGGTAGTCACTACTATTTACTCAGGCCAGTCCCTTAGAAATAAATTAATGGGAAGTAAGTTTAGATTGCATAATAATGATAGTTCAGTTCATTCATCAAATATTTATTGAATATATATTATGTGTGAGACTGCCTTAACAATTTCTTTCGATGAACTGGGATATAATATGATAACCAATATTTATTGAACAGTAACTAAGTGCCAGGCATCATACTAAGCATTTTACATGATCTCATATAGTCCTTGTAACTCTCCTGTGAAGTAGAGGCACTATTATCCCAATTTAAACGAGGAAACTAAAGTACAGAGAGGCTAAGCAACTTAACTGAGGTCACACAACCAGTAATTGCTTGGAATAAGATTTGAATCCAGGCTGCCAGACTCAAGACCATATTTTTAATCATTGCAGTAGAAATGATGTTAATGATTGAATGGAGGGCAGTTCGATTTAGAGTTGCAGTTACAGAGAAGTTGTATCTTAGATGCTAAAATCAGTGTGGCAGGCAAAATTACTCGTATTCAAACTTACTCCAAAAAATCCCTCTGAAGCTTACCACATTGGAGACTAACTTAACTTCAAAACAGCCAGTTTTTTCTCTAGCACTGGAATAGAATTACTTTTCCTTTGAGTGTTAGCTGAAGTGTTTGACTTGTTATTCAGCGACCATGTTGTAAAAGCAATATGTGTGTTATAATACAGGAACCACAGGGTGGTGAGCTGCTCATTGTGCGAGGAGGCACTGTGACTAAGTTTGGCAGGGGGAATTGCAGATCCATGTCTCTTATCTCTTTTATTCTAGGGTTTATGTGCATGGAATGGAATTATGATCACCTATGTTTTTCAGTGGTTATTTTTGTTTTGTACTCAAAAAAAAAAGTTAATCATGTCTGTTGACCTTGCTAGGATAAGTGTATGAGTGTGTACGCTCATGCACAGGTATGCTGGTGTAGTTAATGCAAAGTGGCAAGGTCTTATTTGACATGTCTTATTTATTGTCTCTCTTCCCTGCAGGACTGCACACCTTCAAGGGTAGGGATTATATCAGACATTTTATCACCATATCTCTAGCTAACAACTGTTGATGACTTAGACTAACTATGCAGAGTGCTGTGCTAAGTACTAGGAAATAGAGAGAAAGGAATAAAACTTCTCGTTAGGGCATTTATAAGTTAGTGGGTAGAAGAGGAAGGAGATGGTAAGACCATTATATGAATATTTAGCCTTTCTGATATATTTTTTTCTAGATTTTTGGGGGGGTTTTGTTCATTTGTTTTGTTTTTTAACCTTTTGATTTCTTTTTCCCCCTTTCTGGTATATTAAGTACTTTCACATTCATCAGTTCATTTGATAATTTTATGCCAGAGCTGATAGGAAGGGGGAAAAATGATAGTTTCTCTAACTTACCATCTGGTCCCTGGCACTGAAACATCCTTCCCCAGTTTATTCAACCATCCTGTCTTCACGATGAACTGTAACTCCAGTGGAGATCGGAGTTAAGGAATGACAACTCTAAGATATGACACCCCTACTGCCTTCATAGATTATATAAGGTTGCTATAACAGAAGCTAGTTGGTAATGGTATATGAGTCAGACCTGACCTCTAGTCTGCAACTGTTCAGATTGTCGTAAGGTTTTATTAATGTAATTCCAAAGGATTTTAAATAATGCTGTGGTCTTTTATTCAGAAATCACATACTTTGTGGATGCCTTTATCCATAATAAAATCAGCATTCTGACAATATTGAGAGAGTTTTGAGGCCCTACCTTAATTTTGGTGTGCTTCCTTAAAATATGAGTTATAGTTTTGCAGGTGTGGGTTACAGGAGGAATTGTATATACAACATAAGCAGATACCATACTATCTCCCTCATTCTTCTTGTGACTAAAAGTATTTGTATTTAAGATCAATTATGTTCTAAAGGTGAAGTTAAATGTCATTATCAAGATAAAACCTGTCTTTTTAGCATCTAGCCTTAGACAAATGAGCCAGAGTCAATTTGTTTTCTGGGCTAATAATTTTATCAGCATTTATGTGCCTTTTGGTAGTGTTTTGGTGCAAAGAAATTTGGGAATAGGAAAAAAATCTGAGGCTTTTCAAACTAGAGATGTGTATTCTGTCCCTTAAATCAGTTGTGCAGAAATATCTTAGAAGCCGGTGTTTGCTATTTTTGTTGTTCTGATTTTCTGTCAGCTAATTTAGAGGTAAGGAGCCCTTTGATTCTATTGTCATCTTTTGATTATCCTGTATAGATTATCTCCTTTTATGAATTATCTTAAGAAGGGCCTTGATTTCCCTCTGCCACCCAGTCTACTTCTGGGCCACAGCTGTCTTTATGAAGTCGATCTATGTACACTAAGAGAATAAAAAGTAATTTTAATATGAGCTTGGTAAATAGTTTTAAAATGCAGTTGATGATCAAATTCTTTAAGTATTCCAAAACTATGTAATGTGCCTTGGATGATTCGTAACTTTTTTCTGGTGGCCCCATAATTTATGCCTCCATTTTGGCAAATGGAGGAGAAGAGGTTTTTAAAATATACTATGTAAGCATATGGCCTTTATGAAATTGTGGGGTCAAGACTAGAGTGAGGCAAATGGGGCCTGGGAACCAAAATTTAAGAAGAGATTTACTCTGTCATGGAATTCGGAGCTAAATTTTGTGCTCTTAGTGTCTGGTTTGCCTCATCCTAGTTCCAGTCCTGATGCCATGTCAGGTTTATAGAATTTTGTATAAAAATATCAGTAACAACATGAATTGAATGCTTAATGTGTGTCAGGCCACTGTATCAAGTGTTTTATATGCATTAGTACCCTTAATAACCCTATGAAGTGAGTATACTTCAATCAGTATTTCCATTAATTTCTCAATGAGCTTAGAAAGATTAAATAACTTAAATGATACCACTCAGCTGAACAAAAATTTGAACTCAGGTCTTTGTTTCAAATCTGAGCACTTATCTACTGCTTGGTATAGTCCATCTGTGTGTAGAAAACCTTGATTACTACTTGTTCATTTTATACATTTTTGTATTGAGAAACTAGTCCCCAAAATATGCAAGTGCACACACTGATATGATTCATTTAACATTTAAGGTGAGTGAGTCAGAGGTCTCAGCAGCAACAAATTGAAGATCCACAAACTGGTTCTGCTCAGTACCATAAATTGACCTTGAATCAGAGACATTCCTGC
>NW_006435762.1:1047735-1056045 GCF_000325575.1 Pteropus alecto | reverse complement strand
TATAAGCTAATTGACCCATGGATGACACAAAAAACAGAGCAAGTTAGTCTTGAAGTAGTTGAGTTTGGCAGACTAACTTGTCTTGTACAATAGGATATATAGTAACTCAGTATCTGTCACCATTCAATTTTGTTTCCTAATGTGAATTTCTGTGGACTTTTATTTATTTATAAATTGTGAAATTTGGAGATTGGCCT
The DNA here is from genome assembly GCF_000325575.1 of Pteropus alecto. Lineage (NCBI taxonomy): Eukaryota > Metazoa > Chordata > Mammalia > Chiroptera > Pteropodidae > Pteropus > Pteropus alecto. The sequence continues at coordinate 1,055,848 of NW_006435762.1, read as the reverse complement.
AGATATTATATAATGACTGTTTTTGCTTTAAAATTTTAGGTCTTAATATTTAAGTTTCTTAAACGTGTAAACATATGACAAGTATAAGGGTAAATTTGGAGATTTGGAGCTGAATTATAGGAAAATCTGGATCCAGATATCTTTTGCTAGCACTTAGCCTTATTTTTGATGCCATTCACTGTTGCTCTTCACAGTGTTTTGTTAATAATGCTACTGTACTGATTGGACTAGAGCATTGGTTTTTAAATTGTAGAGAGGGGTGTTTAAGAGTTTCTGTGAGAGGTAGGGGCTAGTAAGTTGTAGTTACTTCATACATTTGTCAGATGAATGAGTGGTTTAGTGTTTTATCTCATATAAAGTTTGATAAAAATTTTGAAAAACAAATAAAATACAGTTCTGCTGTTTAAAGAGGTTTAAGAATTACATATCTTCCCCCTCTTTATCTGGCTTTCAAGAGTCCTTGATTCCCCTGGCTAGATTATTATGCCAGAGACCTGACTTCTAGAAAGAGATCTGATCTTGTCATTTTAGATTAAAATGTACTTAATCGTAATAGCAAATATTGAATGATTACCATGTGTCATGCACTGTTCTAAACACTTTATCCGTAATAACATATTTAATCTTTACATCAACCTTAGTAAATACTGTTATTACTCCCATTTCAGTAGTTGAGAAAACCGTAGCACAAGGAAGTTAGATAGATGACTTACCTTGGATCACACAACTAATAAGTAGTAGATCCATATTGAATCCAGACAAGTCTGGTTATAGAATCACCTTGCATATTACTCACCTTTCTAATGATAGTGCTATTAATGTTGGCTAAGTATAATTGAAACAGTAGTATTTCTGTTTTCCTTTAGGTAACATTGTGGATTTTCACATTTTTCTTAGAACATTATGGATACTTAACCCTATATAGAAAAATAAAGTAACTTTTAAATGAGTGATTTATAAGCATGTTTAGAACCAAGTCTGCTTATTAGTTAAGGAGTACTTGTCTGTAACTCTACAGAGGTTAACAAAAAATGATGAAGTAAATGGAGTTAAATTTAGAGGATTTATACATTTAGGCATTTTTCTGTAATTTGCCAGTGTTATCTGTTTTCAGAGACATCTTAACAGCTTTCTGATATTTTAGTTAGAACCTCTGTTACTTAATAGCTCAGCAAATGCTTATTTTGTCATTCATGTTTACAGAGATATTGAAATTATCTTTTTTTTATCTTGTATTTTAAAAAACACTAAAGCTGGAGTCCTTCAACCAGTTAGTGGTATCAGATACCCAGAAATGGTGGTATAAGAGAGAGGGTGCATTTAAAAATTTGGGGTCTAATGGAGCTGACCTTCCAATGAGGTGATAATTTATTGTAGAATGTATGCTTTTTTTGAGTAGTTATTTAAAAGTACAAAAATACAGTGCTTAGTAACTTAGTGAAATGAAATCTTCAATATAGAGGATTTGTGGTTTGATTTAAAAATTACCTCATCTTTTACTCTCACCATATCTCTTTCAAATATACAGCTCAATTTTTGTCCATATTAAAGAAGAAACTAAAGCATAGAGAAGTGAAGTGACTTGATCAGACATGGTGGTTTATGACATGACAGTACCAAGAATTGAGCCCTTGTTATCAGACCTTAATTGTTATGCTCTTTTCCCATACTTCTCTGCACCAATTATCTGTTTGATATTTTCAGGAAGCCTTTAAAAACTTGAGAGAGAGAGAGACAGACAGACACACACACACACACACACACACCACCACCACCACTACGCACCACCACCACCACCACCACCACCACCACCACCCCCCGCGCCCATGGCAGAGTGTCATATATTACACTTTCCTTTAATAAGAGATTGTTTCTGGATCTCCCTAAGTGCAAAATTCAATAAATACTAAACCGACAGCGTTGCATAATCAGAGAGGTTGAGTTCTACATTATTTAAAAAGAAAACTGTAGAATGAAAGACCTCGAATTATAGAAAATGTAATTTTCAGAGGAAGGAAAGAGATGTAGACATATCTTGAAGGCTTCAAGCTCATTGTAGTCTAGGATCTTCTGCTTCATTCCTCTGCCTCCTTTGCCCTAGCTTCCTCCTCGAAACCTTTGTCTCTTGTTTGGAAGTAGCTACAACATTTTGACATGAGAAGGCTGAAAGGTAGGTTGTGATATCACCTTTCCAGTTATGTGAAATGGCTAGACTGAGCTACAGTGCCTTTGAATAAGTTCAGTTTCTCTAGGAGCCTGATGGGTATAATATGTGATGCCAAGTGCTTGAGGGGAAAACAAGGGGTTGTCAGTTACTTGAAACCTTGAATCAGCCAACTATTGAGGATCTCTTTACTAGGATTTTTTGATTTGAAGATATATATATGTTTTAATTTCCTATGAGGTTGCTTTTGAACCTAGAGTAGATACTGATGTGTAATAAACTTTTATTACTGAGTTTTAGAGTTCAGGGCCTTACGATGATATAATTTTACCCCATTTCTGTTTCTGATGGGGAAACGAGGCCAGTGATTAAGTGAAACTTCCCGAAAGTCAGAACCAAAAACCTTATTTCAGGTGCTTAGTCAATTTTAATTTTACATGTCTCTGAGACTGTCCTTAGCAGCTAGGACTTCTGACTCTAGCCAGTGTTCTTTCTATACCAGTGGTTTTCAGCCTGCCCAGTTCATGAGAATCATTTGGGCTTTCTGCAAAAAATACAGCTTTCCTTACCTTTCGTTGCAGATTCTGAGTTAAGTAGTCTTGAGAATGTGTGTTTTATATAGGCACTGAAGTAATTGTAATGGCTTAGGCCGCCTAACATTTGGAAACTGCATCACTCTTGCACCCATAGAAAAAGTTGCATTTTCTGCTAAAAGTTATAATTTTTTGGATCTTGCTTATGTGTAAAGCAAGGTTAACCTATATTAGAAATACTTGGCTCTTTGAGAATTTTGTGAACTGTAAATTATACAACAGTTGTATCTCCAGGATCTAAAAAATATCATAGCAGCCGTAATAAAAATCAGACATTAGAATTTATAATGTTTTTTTCTTTAGTTCACATAAATTTCTGATAGAACTCTGATTTTATTTACAATCATCTGTCATTTGTATTCTCTTAATTTACTATAGTAGGAAGAGCTTGGGATAGCAAAAAGAAGTAAAAACTGGTAAATGTGACTGAGTCCAGACTTTGTTAATAGAATTAATTAGATTTCTGTGTTTATTTTTGTTTTCCTAGGCTGTATATTTGAAAAGTATTAGCAAGGCTGATTCAACTTATAAATTGTCAATCTTGTATTTTTAATGTGTTCATTCAACAAACATTAATTGTCTACTATGTACCTCCTATGCTGACTTTAATATCTCTAATGGGAAAAAGAAATACATTTATAAATGGTAACATAAACACATGGATCCTTCTTACTACTAGAATGAATAAATTTCTTTTAGCTAAATGTTTAAGGACAGGTTGGAGATCCAACAAAAATAAATAAAACTTCTCCCTTTAGGGAGAGAAATTAAAGGAATTATAAGAATTCAGGACGGGGTAAGAGGGCTAAGTACTTGATTTGACTGTAGAGAAAAACAAGAAAAATAGACCTGCCTACAAATGTTTTCAGTGTAGAATTTACTTAAGAAATCTTCTTTTTCTCCCCGAGAACTGCATACATCAGTACCAAGGATTTCCTTTTGTCTACTCTTTTTATTTGTGAGTAAGTAAATAGCTTTGGCTGTAGAGTTATCTCATGTCCCAGATGGTGTAAAGTGAGGCTATTTCAGGAAATGCTGATTCTGAGACTTAAGATATACCAGAGTGTAGTTTTTTTAAATGAATAAGCTCCTGTTGGTTGGTTGGGCAAGACAGGGCAGGAACTCCTAAGACTAGGAGTTTGTCATGGGAATAGGCAAGAATCTAGTTTCATTGCCTCCTTACTCTAAACAAATAATAATTGTTTTAAGCCCAGGAAGATATTTAGAACTGATTCATCTTGTTAAAAATTAGCAGTGCTATTTTGAACATTCAAGGAAATAAAGGGAGAAGTGTAAATAAATAGGTTACTTATAGTCTGTTTGCTTTGGTGTCCCCTGTCACAAAGAGTGTTTTTAAGAAAAGTTGATTGGAGGGTATTCCTTTTATATAAATTATTAGTATCTGTAGTTCTGGTCTTTCTCCCCCTCCCCCCTTTGGATGCTAACCACTCAAGAAACAAAGCATTGAAATGAAAAGTTTTATCCCAAAGCAATACATTTGAAATGGGAAACAGGTAATTCTTGCTATGTTGCCACCATACCCACATTTTTATATATTATCAGCTAGTAATTGTAACCATGGGCAAGTGATTTTTTAGACTTCGGTTTCTGCTGTATTAAAGGATAGATGAGGTGATTTTTAAGGCCTTCCCATATTTGAGATTTAGAGTCAGTAATCTTCAATTGGCTATGTATGCATGATCAGTATTCACCCCAGAAAGCAGTATCAACTAGAGGGCTGATATTGTGCTGCTTGTCTGGCCAAGGCCTAACCACACCCATACTACAAGGAAGGAACCTTCTCAAAGGGACAGAGCCTCAGCCCTTGCTCATCTCAGCTGACCCTTGCTCTTTAGGTAGCTTGGTGTGATTGGCTCTTTATTGCTTGGTGTGATTGCAGGTTGTCCATTTGTCCATTTCAAATGAAGAAGTGTATAGAAGGAATGACAGCATATTTTAACTTGTAGTTGAAATAAAATTAGTAGAACAATTTAATATTTAAAAAACCTTGTTGGAATTGTTGGTTTTTAATCTCACATAAGCACTAATGAAACCATGACTGGCCCTGATTTGTGAATGTCTGTTCTGAAAAGTTTTAAATTTGTTCTTTGGAGCATTTTTCATAGGAATAGTATTAAAAGATGGTTAAGTATTAATAGGTGGTTAACCACCTATTTAGCCCATCATGTTGCTTTAGTACTGTCTTTTTGATGACAAATAGTAGCTGATAGGACTATAAAGATTGTTTAGAGGAAATATAGTTAATTTGATTCACAAATATCTTAAAAGTTTCTTGACACGGTACAATACTACATATATGTACAATTTAAAAAAAAATTAAATTCCAGTATTTACAAAAGGTAAAATTAAGTATTTTAGTAGGTTTTGTGTTATAGATAGGTAGACATCAGCCAAAATTCTGAAAGTGACTAGCCCCTTTACTGAGCCCTTCATCTTCTGCCTTTATATATTTAGGGATAGACATGTGTGGTCAAAATTGTAAGACAAAAATGATTCCATTGAGTCTACTTTAGTGGAGGTGAAATACTAAAGGAAGTGAACCACTAAAGTATACGTAGACTTTCTCTCACCAGGTAACTATATCAGCCCCTGCAGGCGGTTCCCTCCCCCATTATACTAGTGTACAAGTGACACTGTCTTTGAGTGCTACTCTTGACCTCATTAAGAAATCAAATATATATATATACACACATACACACACGTGTGTATGTGTGTGTTTGTGTATTTTTTAAATTATTGTCTATGCTTAGGGCTTTTTTAAACACGTGGATTTGTAATGCTGGTTCTCTCATCCAGTTCTCTCATAGCAATATAGCATCCTGACTTCTCCCTCTTCAATTTTGATACTCAAAATTTTTTGTATTCTGTCTTTCCTTCCGTAGTATAAGCTCCATGAAGTCTGAAACTGATTGGCCTTGTTTACCTTTCTGTATTTAGGATCAGGCCTAATACTGTATAGGTAATGAATAAATATTTATTAAATAAATGATTCTTGTGTGTGTCATGTGAGATGTGAGATGGCAATTCAGGTTCTGTAGTTGACTCTGCCCTGCTATTTCTCATTTGCTCTTTTCATTGATAATATTGATGCTTTCTCTTGCTATCTAAACTTTGCATACACTCTATGGCCATGCCACCCTGAACACACTTGATCTCATTTGATCTTGGAAGCTAAGCAGGGTTAAACCTGGTTAGTACTTGGATGGGAGACCACTTAGGAAGACCGGATGCTATAGGTGTAAAAAAAATAAAAATAAATAAACTTTGTATACAGTATCTATCATTTTCATTTTGATTGGTATCTGCATTTCAACCCTCCTTTGTTCCAATTTTATTATAAAAAGTAGCAATTTATTTCTAAGTGGAAAAGCAGATTACCAAACTACTATTAAGTAGTTAACTAGGAATAGCAGAGCCACAGCTAATCATTTACCTACTTCTTTTTGCTTATGATCTCTTATAAAAATATAGAAAGGCTCTTAAGTTTGCCCTGTGTTCAGTTTCTGCTCCTCTATTCTGTTCATAGTGCTATAACCAGAGCTATCGAATTAAATTAGTGGTTTTATCAGGTAATGGTTTTATCTTGCCCTATAGAATAAAATTTAGGAATTGGCCTTTTTTGTTGTTCTGTGAAGTTAGGGAGCAGGTTTCAGCTCAGAAATAGAAAACACTTTTCCGTGTTTAGAGCTACCAGAAATGGACCAGATTGTTCAAATAAGTGTCGAGTTATTTGACCAGGACAGGACAGGTTACTGGAGATTTTTGAAGTTCTAGGTATCTAGGCCAGGAGTCCGCAATCCCTGGGCTATGGACCGGTACTGGGCCACCAGCAGGAGGTGAGCCATGAGCTAGCGAAGCTTCATCTGTATTTGCAGCTGCTCCCCAGCGCTGGCTAGCATCCCTGCTTCAGCTCCACCTCAGATCATCAGACGTTAGATAATCATAGGAGCACCGACCGGTCCCTGGTGCCAAAAGGTCGGGGGACCGCCGCTCTAGGCCTTTGATTGTATCTTTCAAACTGCTTAGGTCTTCCACGGTCTGGCCCAGATATATTTTTAATGATTAGGATTACATCTTATTCACATCTTGGATATAGTAGGTGCTAAACATAAATTTATTCTGTCATTTAACTTCCGGGTATTTTACTTCTAGGCATGTTCTTGAGTAGCTGAGCTGAGGTTCTTTGTTTCTACTTCAAACTTGATTTTTTTTGATGTAGGAGTATCAGATCTGCATTCTGAGTACAGGATCAAGTCTTGGGTCTCTGAATGTATGAGCATGGGCAGTTTATTATCTCTGAGCCTGCTTTTTCGTCTGTAAAATTAGAATGACAGTTACCGTCAAGTAAGTTATTGTGAGGACCAAATACATGTAAAAAATGTTTTCTAATCTGAGAATGTTTTACAAATGGTAAAACGTGTTGAAAATCAGTGGCTTTTTGTTTACTATATATGTTGTTTTACATATAGGTATGTCATTACTATTACTGTTTCACATTATAATTAGGCTCATTTTTTAGCCTGGCAAGGAAATAAATACAGTTGCTTTCTCTTAAAAAGCAACACATTTCCTCAGCCCCTCAAGGCAAAATTTTTCTTAGATTCTAGAATTCTAGATATTTTAATTCCAAATTGCTGCTGTCTGTGGATTTCTCTTCTTAGTTTTTGTGTCATATTTGGACAAAGATTCAAAAAGTACCACAGGCAAAAATAAATAACATTTTTCCAACAGAGCACATTTGGTAGAATTTTTCCAGTTCTAATATTTGTCTTGTCTCTGGCCATGCCACCCTGAACAAGTCCTATCCCATCTGATCTTGGAAGCTAAGCAGGTTCAAGCCTGGTTAGTACTTGGATGGGAGACCATCTAGGAAGACCAGGTGCTGTAGGCGTAAAAAAATAAAAAAATAAGGGATCGTAAGATGACAAGGACCTTGCAATCTGTGAGGTCAACCAGGGATTGCCTCGCCTAAAAAAAAATAAAATAAATAAGATTTGTCTTAAATGTTTGGCGTTTGCTTATGCTTTTATTGTTATTTTTAGGTGACAAAATCAGTTAACAGTTAGCAAAGGATTTTAATAAAAACGTTAAACCCTAATTCTTAGTTCTTCATTCTTGTTTTCTATACACTTATACATTGTACATTTCAGTTATAGTTTTATATTACATGTAAATGCTATAATTATGTATCTTACTTAATTGTTGCTTTTTCCTGGATTGCATATGATAGAATTAGATACATTAATCTGTGCTGCTTCATAAAGAGCTCTTTCTGAGTTCAAAATGAGTGGGTTTGTGAATCACTACTTTGCGAGTAGTACCTGATGAGGTAGAT
>NW_006435762.1:1009599-1047653 GCF_000325575.1 Pteropus alecto | reverse complement strand
CAAGTAAGGTGTATTAACACATCAGCTTTTCAAAAGATAGAGAATCTACTTTGGGAAAGAAAATTATTGTTTGTAGTTTCCCCTTAATATAATAAATCACTGTTCTTTCTCCCCTTTAACCAGGTCAGTATATGTTTTGTGCCCTATTTTTTTACCACATACAAAAAAGAGAAGAAATCCTGCAGTGAATGAAGATTCCTCTGCATTTTAGCACTGCTTTTTCTACTGTAGTTGGCTTTTGAATGAGGATGACAATGGAAGAGATGAAGAATGAAGCTGAGACCACTTCCATGGTTTCTATGCCCCTCTATGCAGTCATGTATCCTGTGTTTAATGAGGTAAGTGGATAAACATTTCCTCATGTGATCTCAGCAGTTCCTTAACGCCTACTTCATTTATTCATTTCTTTGTTTCTTTATATAACAAATACTGACATAAATGAACTCCATCTATGTATTAGGCATTGTGCCAGGCCTGAACATAAAACAATGGGGGAAAACTCCAGATATAGTGCTCCCTTTCTGGTGATTTTACTGTAGTAGGAGAGATAGACATTTAAAAAAAGGATTATAAATAATTAGATAAATGAAAAATTATGGTCAGTGCTAGGAAATTGAAAGAAAACAGGTGGGACCTATTTTAGGGATCAAGGCAGGCCTTACTGAAGAAAAGACATGCTAAGATCTGAAAGGAAGAAATAAGAGTTAGACAGTTGAAATGTTGGGAATAAGTACATTTTAGGTAGCCGGAAGAGCAGGCACAAAAATATGCTAATGAGTTATAGTCAGTAATGGCAAATATTTAAACTGATAAGTGAAAGATACAAGTATTTTGTATTTAGAGAGGATGTAGTTGCTTTTTTTATTTGAGAAATTTTGGAGGACTTAATACTATCAATACATTTTTGGTTTTTCATTTAAATTAATAACATGCTAGGGTATATAGAGAATTCTAGAGCTAGAAGTTCCTTAAAAACATAATCACTCCCTTCCTTTTAATGGTAAAAGGGGGTTCCTCAGGTCCTGATACATGAAATTATTTTCCTGAAATTACCTAGGACTAAAATCTAGGACTCCAGATCCAGTGGCTTCAGGCTTTTTGTCTATTTAATTTTTTTTTTTAATTATTATTTTACTAATTTAATTGAATTATAAAGCTATCAGTGCCATTAACCTTATTATTGCTGCTATACCCTGGAAGCCCTCACCATTTCCAATAGCTTTTTATTTTGTTAAATATTTATATTAGAGTAAGACTGTGGGTTTCAAAACTATTTCTCCCACATTATTAGGTTTAATAATGTATTTGATGTATTTTATGGTCTTATGTCTTAGGGACAATAGAGAGTGATTCATCCTCTTCAACTCGAAATTCACAGACTTAGTTTCCATTTCAGATCTATGTTTTGGAACTTCAAACACTATCTATTAAATAGTTAGTTTCAGTGACCATAGAAGAAAACCCAAAACTGTGACTTGGGTAAAATTTCTCTTACATAAAAAATTTTAGAGGTAAGTTGTCCAGGGCTAGTATCATGGCACAGTATCATCAGAAACTCAGGTTCCTTCCTTCTGTTTCATCATGCTAGTCCTTGCCTTCCATTATCAAGGACACTTCAGCATGTGAGGTAGCTGCTGAAGCTCCAGTCAGCATGTCCTGAGTTGTTTCCTGGACGGGGCAAAAAATGGAACCAGGGACTGGGGTGTTACTTGGTCTTTTGACCAACCTCACCTAGCTGCAAAGGAAGTAGGGAAATTTAAAAGTTTTGTTACTAAAGAGGAAGTAAGTAGGAGGCATCTTTTGAAAAACCCGTCCCTGTTATACTACTACCATGGTAGCATTGGAGGCACTCTTATGCCTGGTTATACCCATCTCTGGCAGCCACAGCCAACACTCTAGTAATGAATTCCACTATTTTTTTTTAATACTTTACCCTTTGGTTGCAAGAATAGAGTTATTGTTAGAAGCAAGTGCTTCAGTTCTGTTTAATAAATATTTACTAAATGCCAGCTATTTATTTTCTGAGTACTTTGCTAGGGTCTGGAGATACGGAGAAAAGAAGTCAATATACCTCTTCTGAAGAATCACAGGGAACACAGATGTTTAAGCAAATAAATGAATTATCCTTGTACTAAGTCTTAGGTAAGGAGACAGTCACTAAAAGCTAATAAGTAATCTATCATGACAATTAGCGTTTGGAATTCTCAGATACTTCAAGAACCATTATGACAGTGCCTCCCAGAGGTGCTCCCTCTTTTCATATCTGTAGGCTAACTCTAAAGCTAACTCAATAGGCTATTGGGCCAAATTGTTTGGAGGTATATTTTATATTTATTTATCTGGTGTTTTGAGTCTTTTCTTGAAGAGAGGGCGAATACATTGCAGAGCTTCAATTTGATCCTCTAGTTAACGAAGAGGAATCAGAAAAGCTTTTCTAACAGTTTGAGTGATCTTTTCCTACATATGGAAAATGAATTTTATTTGAATCCTGACTTTGGAAAATATTTATAGAGGATGTGGGTTAAAATGAACTGTTCAGATTAATACCGATACATTTTTCTGATTTATTCACATATAAGGAAAATTAACCTGAAAGAAGAAAAAGAAATGGCTTGAATGGACTAGTAAATCTCTTTCAAAAGGCGGTGATTCTCTCCACATGAGATCTGAAAACATACGTGGATTTAATGGGCCCAGAATTAGAACATGTTGCTAAATGATTTATAGTCGGTTTAAGACCTAATTGTTAGAATTGAAATTTGAAAATGAAATGACTGGATGTGGCAGACTGAGAGATAGTACATTACATTGTCAGGGTCTGTAATTCTCAAATTGAATTTAGTGATCTAACCTCATAGTATCAAGCTTTTTTAAAAAATTATTTCTGTCATGTATTTAAAAAAGAGTACTTTGCTTTTAGGAATAGTGGCAGTAGGAGGCATCTTTTATAGCAGTGAAATCTAGGGTTTGGTTTAGGAGTGGAGTTAAATAATTACTGTGCCTTTAAATGTGAAGTGTTTGGTTAAAAATAAAAAAATACTAGCCTTGTTCCCTGACATTCCAGTGTTTCAATGTAACATCTTAGATAAGATACCTAATCAGTTAAACATTGATATTTAACTATAGTTCAGACATGGATTTTCTATAAATCGAGTAGGAAATTAGTTAGCTTGGTTCTGTTTTTCTGTGTTGTGCATATTTAAAGATAAAATGGTTATCAAATTAATGTGACAGAAAGTAGCACCGCATTAGGGATGAACGTTTTACTCTGAAGCTAAACAATTCACTAAATTTTGTCCACAGTGCATTGTAAGAGTTAAAAAACATGCATTCTCACCTTAACATTACATCCATAATAGTAATGATGGTGGTGTAGAAGTCATCTTGTAGAACAGATTTTTAGATAGTAGGACATTCTTACACCTGAGGAAATTTTAGTACTCCAGCAAACTCAAAAAGCAAAGTTATTTATGGCATTCTGGGATCTTGATGCTTACTAAACTTAATGAGGCTATGCCAAGATAGCTGAAGGAGTAGGCTTCTTGTTTAATCAGCTGCTACAGAGTTCAGAGTCCAAGTATACTGCATGTGTTGTAAATGTACTGTGAAATAAGTCTCCCGGTTGCGTTATGGAATGAGTTTATAGACACCTCGTGCTGAGTGTTAGGTCAGGTTCTCTGGTACTGTATTATTTATACTAATTCTTCATATATGGAGGGAGATATATGGTTCAGTTCTTCATTTTAGGAAAATACATACCATGTGTCCTTTTTCCTATGACTTTTTGGAGGAATTGTTCTAAGGCGAAACAGTTAACAAAGAATTAGGTATTTTGTGACAGAAATAACAATTTTGCAAACAAATATAAATGTTAGATCACCAGACGTTTATCTGCTTGTTTATTAATCACACAGGTGGTTCTTCTGCGTAGGTAATAAGTATCATTCTGTTCAGAAGCATCCGAAGCAACTATTTCTACTCTTAGCAGAATATGCAGCTCTTAATTTTTCCCAATAAGCAGATGAATCCTGGGAATACTTCTCCAATTTACCTACCTATTTATTCCTTTTTTTCTTCTAGTGAAAAAAAAATTAATCCCCAAATTTTGAGCATAGTACACATACTTTTCCATCTTCCACAGTGAAGGCATGGGTTTTACCTGCAATCCCACCATCCAGAAGTGATCATAGTTAATATTTCCTTTTGAATTGCTGCTCTGTCACTTACTAGGCTATATAATCTTGTCGTAGTTCTCTTCTCTGTAAAATGAAGATAAACAATAATTCTCACTCTGTGAAATAAATGAGTGCTTATATTATAGTGTTTAGAATAGTACCAGGCATGTAGTGTTAGCTGATATTGTTAAGGAGTCTTCCATGCAATTTTCTGACAAAATTGTGGTCATACCCTAGAGTTTTGCAAACTTGTAGGCAATGATTTAATTGAATATTTTTATACTAGTTAGGTGAGTTTGCTTACCTTTTTGCCAGACAATGTGAACAATCAGGAACTGATTCTTTTAAAAATATTTTTAAATCACAAATGATTGCATTTGCTTTCTCTTTGGCAGCACAAAAGTTAATAGGTAGCTCTTGATTCCACCTACTTCTATTCTGGCTTCTTTTTTTTTCTTGACCTTAGTTACCTATTCTCATTTGAGTCATAAGAGGTGTGTGTACCTGGAGTTTTAATTCACGTGACTTAGCCCAGTTTAGTTCCTTTTAAAGAGTAGAATCAGTAATCTTTTGTGGGGTGGGGGTAGGAGGGGGAAGGGATGTCAGCATGGCAAATCATGCCTGATTTTGAGGAAGCAAGATTTGTAGATAATTCAGAATCAGCTAATATAATTAGTTTAACCTTAAAAAAAGACTCGAAAGATTTTAATGCAAGACTTTAAAACTTGAGCAACCAAATGGTTAAATGGATTTTTTTTTTTAATTATGGGTTTAAGAAACTTACTCAATATGAGAAAATAAAGTATACGAATGAACTGAGGGAGGAAATAATAAATGAGTTCTCTATGGATTCAGAATTATGTGTTAACTTTTAAAGTATTTTTATTAACAATCCAGAAAGTTAAATTTGACAAGTTTGTTAGTTAATAATAAGTGCTCACGAAAGCTGTCAAGAATAAGTTGCAGGAGGAGCTCACAAATGGGCAGAACATGAGGTCAGGGTAAGACCTAATGTTAGCCTCGCTATCATTTCCCTTCAAATGTACTTCATCAGGCACTTTTCCTTCTCTTTTAGATGAGCTGAGACATTATATACCCTTTTCTCTCTGATTTTCTTTTCCTTTTACTGACATGGAAGTCCCATATGGGGGAGGCCCAAAGAGTGCCTCTTTTTTGGGAGGCCCAAAGAGTGTCCCAGTATCCATTAATGCAAGGTGTAATCATGTTTCCTCTTCCTCCTTTGGACTCAAAATATGGTGTGTATATTATCAAGTACAACTAAAAATGATTGCATTGTCTCTTTAAACATTTCTCAGCCAAAGACTGTTATCCCAAAAGCTTAAAAAAAAAAATGCTGGAATCATTAGTAAAAGTATTGGAAACAAAACAGATATTCTTGTCTGTTGTAAACTTAATAAAACCATTAGCCACCCCCCCACCCCCACCCCTGTTACATCCTTGAAGAAACCCATAAATTGGAGAACTGCCAAGGGAGATTTTAAGAGGCCATACTCTTCAAGGACCAGTTCAAATCTCACCTTCATAACGACTTTTCTTTGTTTCAACTGACAGCGATTCCATTAATTTCCACGTAGCTGCTTACTTAATTTGATCTTCTGGGGTTCTAGGACTGAAATCTGTTTATATGTCTCTGACTTCCTTACACCTGGTAGAAACTCAGGAATTTGTTGGTTCTTAAGTAGTTGAAGAGGATAGACTCCAGCCTGGAAAGTGTGAGTAGAGAAAGGTGGGATAGCATTAGTGGCTTGTGCATGGGATTTGGAGTCAGACAGATCTGGTATGAATCCTGTCTCTGTACTTACTAGCTGTTTAACATTTGCATAAATTTATGCAAACTGAGTTTCTTCTATAAAATGGAGGTAATGATAGCTAGTTACAGATTTATTTTGAGGATTAGAGATGCTCCCTATAAAAATGATAAAATCTATAATTGGTGTTTAATAAAATGGTAGCTGTATTAGAATAACACCAGAATCCCAATACTCTCATGAAAGATACTGCTAAGAAGAATATGGTTTTGTTATGAAATCACATATCACAAGTGAGAGGCCTAAAATAGAAGCATTTTTTAATAGAGAAGCTAAAAACACATCTTGCTGCCTAAGTATTACAGGCAGAAATTAAAGATTCAAGAGCCCATGGGTAATAAACCCTAGTGGGCTATTGCAAGATGTATGGGTATGTAACATATCCCAGAATGACTCCCAGCAGAGTTCTAGTTCTGGTGAGGTACTTCGTAGCTCACAGATTTGATTTAGAATGTTATGTCTGACCTCCTCTTTTCTTAAGTACACATATGTAAACTTAATCTTGAAATCTGGAAATGTTGACATCCATCTTGGCTAATTTTGAGTTCTTTACTGACTTTCTGGGCCTCTTTTACTTGCTTTGACCCTTTTACATTATCAGTCATGGCTCCACACAATGAGTTAATGCTAATTAAAGGGCATGTCAGACCTTTGACTTACTGAAAGAGGTCAGAGCTGTATAAACCCAAATAAGGAAATCATTTCCCATCAGGGTAGAAGCATTCATCCTATCTGTCTGCCTCTGCTTCCCTTGCACAACAAGAACTGGAGATCAGAAGAGCTGGATTGTTATTTTAATCTTCAGTAATATTCATTATAATTAAATGAATTCTGGGGAGAAGGAAAATTTTCATTTTTGGAAACATAACCTTTGTTAATTTTATAAACTTGTATAGTTGCTTTTTTCCTTTATTTGCCTACCTGGTCCCCTTGTGTCTTTCCTTTTACCTTCTAAGGC
Source organism: Pteropus alecto (assembly GCF_000325575.1). Taxonomy (NCBI): domain Eukaryota; kingdom Metazoa; phylum Chordata; class Mammalia; order Chiroptera; family Pteropodidae; genus Pteropus; species Pteropus alecto. Next base: position 1,040,691 of record NW_006435762.1, on the reverse strand, counting down.
AATGTTAGATTTTACAAGATTTGTAAAAGCCAAGTTAAATACTGAATCTAATGGTTTATTGTTTACTTTTGGAGATAAATTATTTATCTTGGCAGATTTTGTTGCCCTTGCCTGCACTTAAGGTGAATAATTGGTAGGGAGATAAGGTTCTTGACATTTCTGTCTCATTTAGAAAATAAATTCATTTAAAGTGTTAGAGATTCCTTAGATGTGTGTGTGTGTGTATGTGTGTTTATAAAGGAGAACACATTTTCATTGCCTCAAGGAATTGAAAGGAGTATTTGTTACATAATGTGATATATTTTCATAAGGTTTTTGTAGACATTTTATACTTAGACAAAAACCTATAAAGGTTATATGTAATGCTTTTGAACATTTAATATTGTTTCTAATAATAAATACATTGAGTTTTATTGAGTTAACTGACCTAATTCTTAAGGACCAAAGAAATCTGAATTTAACTGAGGCTTGTTATTTTAAGTTTGGCAGTTAACTGTTCAACAAATGGGGTTTTTTGTTTGTTTGTTTGTTTGTTTGTTTAATGAAATTGTATGCCTTCTTTGGCTTACTGGAAAATGAATTATGTCTAATAAGGACATTTATATTTCAAAATTATAAACCTTAACATATTTGATATAAAAATTAAAACACTTGGATTGAACTTTTGATACAGAATTGAGGTAACCATTTTTTAATCCTGTTAGAGGACAGATAAAAGCGTCTCTGGAATCCGGATGATCCACAGTCTTCAGTTTGAGTATCAGACAAACCTTTTATCAGCAGTATTTGCTAATTAATAGCAAATAGACTAATCTCAGTTTAATCCCTGCCTGAGGGGATTGAAAAACAATTATAAAAAGAGAGAATAAGGTAGTAAATACAAAGAATCTTAAATAATAAATGTTTTCTTTGTGATCATCATTTTGTATTCAGTATACACATCACACACATACACACAATTTGCCATGAATTTGCAACAGAGCATTGAGAGTTACTCTTGAACCTTCCCTATTTTCAATAATTAAAGTAAATATGTTTATTCTTTCTGTAGGTACTTATATTATTTTGTATCTTAAAATAAAATTACCTTTAAGGTAGAGTGTTTCTTGTTTTAAAAAAGGAATAAGTAAAGAACTGATACACATATCTTAAGTTTTCATAGTTTCTAATGAAAATTTTAGATAGTCTATTTGAAGAAATATGGTGATTTAGAATCATTAGCAAGTATTTGTTAAATGAATGATGGGTATATCAATGTGAGAACTATAGATGGAATTTCAGAAATATTGCTTTTTCTAAGAAAATTGATATTAATAATGATTTAAAATTTTTATTGCAGCTAGAACGAGTAAATCTCTCTGCAGCTCAGACACTGAGAGCAGCTTTCATTAAGGTGAGGCACCAATAATTTATTATTATTATTAAAATATATATAAATCTAAACCACCTGATAATTACCAGTTTTCCTTTCAGCAGAAACCCTTTCAGCCATCTTGTGCCTGTTTTAGTGTACTCCGTAAAGCTTAAAACACATCCAAAAGTGAGCTTGGAACATGTGCTCTTTCTATAACATTCATCTTTTTGTCACTTTTTGATTTTGAAACTGACTTTTGGAGTGTTCTCTCTTTACTTTAGAATATATTTTTTAAATCCTTTTTATTTGACTTGTTAAAAACTTTTGTAAAATTATAACTCAAAAAGATTTTCTTCATATTGTTCCATAAGTATAAAACAGTGTTTTCGCATGGGAAAATAAGACCTCTGTGTACATCAGATTAAGGATACTTTGAGAATATACAGCTTAGTAACTCAGAATGAAATTTTTTTATTGTCTTTAGACCTTAGATGTTCAGTTGATAATCACTAGCCACGCGTTGCTATTGCACACTAAAAATATGGCTACTTCGAATTGAGTTGTACTCCAAGCATAAAATATACACTGAGTTTCAAAGATAGTTCAAGAAAAAGAATGTAAAATAACTCAGTAATAAGTATTTCATATTGATTGCATGTTGAAAAGATAATACTTTTGATTATAACATTTTTTTACTTTTTTAGTGGGGCTACTAGAAAATTTAAAATTACATAGGCTCGTATTTGTTTCTTGCATTTTATTTCTATTGGATGGCCCTACACCACCTACTGGGTGCATTCTTTCATATAAAACACTATCCACCCCCCACCCCCAAATACATATCAGAGAGCCCAAAACTTTAATTTGTATTTCCTTTTTGTGTATTTGTTTCCATCAATAGCTAAACCAACTTATTTAGGTAAAGCATTTTAATGTTTAAATCTGGAATAAATTTATAGTTGAGTGTCACTGGAGTTGAAACTATAAATCCATCCAGCTTGATTTCTTTTTATGGCAAAGAGTAGTTTATAGATACCACTCTTAAATAGTAGCATAGGTCATGTCACTAGACATCTCTTACCACAAGAAATTACATTGTATATGTTGGATTGGAACTATTTTGATGTGTTTAATATTCTTCCGTATAGTTCCTGTGTACTCTTGCATACTAGCTTCTTTAAAATACATCCTGCCAAATCATTGGGTTAATGAAGAGAATCAACAAAGCAATATCATCATGTTTTGTTTTTTTTTTCTTTCCTTCTTTGAGTATCACTGTGGTTTGGAATGGTGTATTTGGTCATTAGGGCAGCATACTGGGGACTATTTAAAGCATCTTTGTGAGCAGAGAAGAGAAAGAAAGTGAAGTGTTAATACAATGTGTATTGATAAGGCAAAAGTCAGTTTTTTAGCTTTTCTGATACCAAGAATAGAGAAATTTCTCCTGTGTGTCTTGATAAGTCAGACCCTATCTGAAGTAGTAGATTGCATAGTCAAAGACATTTATAAAAGAGATAAAATAAGGAATTTCATGAAGCCTTTTCTTGTAATATCCTTATATATAAGCTGATGTTTTAACACTGAAAGACAATTAAAAAGCAAGCAATTTGTTTAAAGTATGTGGCTTTGGAAGAGCTGACTTGATGCATGGGAAAGTTTTGCTATACTTAGCATTGATTCTTAATTGAGGGCAATTGAAGTTATTTTGGAGAAAAACATTAGTTTTACATTGATTTATTATTAATTATTTTTAATTTGTTAAATTTCAAATTAAATTAAAGGAGGGCATGTATTAGAAAGATGATTTTTGTGTTTTTTAAACTTATTTGAAAAATTGAAAAACCTCACCCAGCCATATATCTGTATGTATGTGCATATTTCCAGTTCTTAGGCCACAACAACAGTGATAGTTATCGAGCTTTAATATCTATTTTTGTTATGTGGAGAAAAAGGATTAAAATTATTTTTTTCAAGATAAAATAATGCTAGTAAATATTGTCTTTTAAGATCTCTATTCTGCTTTTGATTCATTTCCCCCTCTGTGAGGTTCTGATAGGTTGTACAGTTGACAAGCACTGATCCACCATAGTGGGTATTACTACCCCTCGGGATAGTTATCTCTCACAGTTGGATTCTTCATAACAGTTGGACACCCATAGAGTTTGGGGTTTTATTATGGGGGAAAACTCAGTTCCTGCAAGTGTTGGGAAGGCGGCCGGGATATGGGGAGTTACATATATCTGGAGATACATAGATTCTCTGATTTAAGGTTAAAACTATTTATTTTGCCTGATTCATTTGGTAAATTTAAAGTTTTTAAAATAAATACCTTAACTAAAGCTACAGCCAGAAAATACTAAGACGACTGTTCTCAAAACTATGCTGAGGCACCCTGAGGCCTCAAAGCAATCTCAGGGATGTCATGAAATATTTTAAAATTTGAAGGAACACAGTGGGACCCAACATCTGGTTAACATTGAACTACCAGCTTGAGGTAGTTTGCAGTTTCAACATATTTGCTTGGGCTACATTCTTTTCAATGGTGTCATGTTTTTGTTAGCTGGACATTTGGCCATTGCTATGATAAAAAAGTAAGTACTACAAGAAAATCAATGTACAACAGGAAATGAGAGTGGAAGGATCCAATCTAATTCCAACATTTGAGAAATTGGGCAGCACCTAGCAGGTGCACAGATTTCATTAATAAGTAATCATGTTTATTTAAGAATTAAATAAAATAGTTTTCTTTCAATTTGTGTGTTTTTTAAAGGCTACTAAATTCTTAGGACATAAGTACGTATTAACTTGTTTGAACCTAACTGCTTTATACACAGCTCTGTTAGGTATTTTGGCACTAAGAACACTGAACTGAGAAAGTCAGGGACCTCTGTAAGATTTCTGTAATGTTCCAGCTTTGGCATTTTGGGACTCCAGACCATCTTGATATTAAAAACTTTGTTCTCAGGCTTTCAGCTTTTAATTCTTTTAGCACCTTAATATAATTTAATCAGAGAGAGAGTGTTTTCTGCTGACATTGTCTAGAACACAAAGAATGCTCCCCTGCTCCCCAAGATAATGTATTATGTAGGTAGATTTAATGCTACTTAGAGAATATAAACCAGTTATCAGATACTGGCTTATTTAAATAGTATACTGTATGTAATTTTAAGGCAGTTCACCAAATTAATAAAGTTTATACCATCTTAAGCCATATTCCCACAGCTTTTCTTTTAAAGGCAACTTTTTTAAAAAAAATAAGTTCTAAAATTTTATAAGTTTTTAAATTTTGCACCATTGTGAATAGTGTGATGAAATTTCACACTGTCCTGCTCAGTCCCATTTGGGAAATGAATCATGTTTTTGTCCAGTGTATCCAGGCTGTATGTGCTCCCTGCTTGTGAGTCACTTAGTAACCGTTTTGATTATCAGGTCAGCTGCTGTGGTATTGCATTGCTTGGTTTCAAGCAACCCTTTTTTGACTTAATAGTGGACCTGAAGCTCCAGAGTAGTGACACTGGCAATTAGAATGTACCGAAGAGAAGCCATCAAGTGCTTCTTTTAAGTGAAAATGTGAAAGTTCTCGACTTAACAAGGAAAGAAAAACAAAATAAGCTGAAGTTACTAAGATCTATGGGTAGGTACAGATCTTCTATTCATGAAATCGGGAAGAGGGAAAGAAATTCATGCAAGTTTGCTGTCGCAGCTCATACTGCAAAAGTTAGGGCCACACTGGATAATAAGTGTTTAGTTAAGATGGAAAGTCATTAAATTTTGAAGTGGAAGACATGAGCAGAAAACGTTCCAAATAATGACGAAAACATGTTGCGCCAGAAAGCGTTTAGCCTATATGAAGACGCCAGCAAAGGAACCCCTGGAACAAGTGACACCAAAATGTTTACTGCACGTAAGGGATGGTTACAATAAGATATTTTAAAAGAGATACCACGTTCACATAACTATTAACAGTATTTTATTATAATTTTTCTATTGTTGGTCTTCTACTATGCCTAAATTATAAATTAAACTTTATCATAGATACGTATGTATAGGAAAAAACATAGTACAGGGATTGACCTCACAATTTTATGACTTAGAATGGTGCGAAAGCTGTATGCATTCAGTAGAAACCATACTTGGAATTTTGAACTTTGGTCTTTTCCTGCGCTGGGAGTATGCAGTACAATACTCATGATGCTGGGCAGTGGCAGCGAGCTGCAGCTCCCAGTCAGGTACTCAATTGTGGGGATAAACAACTCATACTCTACAGTGTAATATGTTGCCAGTGTTTTCTGAATACTGTGGGTTGAGCATGTTTAAGGTAACCTCTATTTACGCTGTGTTCAGTTGGTTGGTGTATAAAATGCACTTTTTGACAGGATATTTTTAATTTATAATGGGCTTATAGGGACATGACCCCACTGAAAGTTGAGGAGTATCTGTATATATATATATATATGGTTTGGTGCCATCCAAGGTTTCAGGCATCCACGTGTGGGGTGGGTAGATCTTGGATCAGTCCCCTGTAGATAAAGGGGGACCACTGTTAAATGGAATTCAATCAGGACACACTTTATTGTTACTAATCATCTATTGAAATGATTTCCCTGAATAACATTGGACAACAATTAAAATGATCTCAGGATTGAGATAAATGCGTGCATTTATTTTCCCATTTCATTTCAAAACCTTTTAGTTTTTGATATTGAAATCTAATGAGAAACAAGATGTTATAATGGAAAAAGCAATAGGAACAGAAAAAAGCTGGACCTGCAGTGATACCAGAATGGACTTGAAAAGGCAGAAGTTAAATGTTCTTGACACATAAGAAAACAAATAGATTGCCATCTGATTAAAAATTGTTTTTATTTTCTGTTTAATATCAGCAAAAAAGATAGGAAATCATCAGCATGATAATTAAAATTGGGAAGCACTCTAAAAGAAACAAACTTATTGGAGTGCGATTATAATTTTTTTTTTAAATTTTAGTGTGCGATTATAAAATTAGAGTGTGATTATAAAATTTTTAAAAATAATAAAATGAGTCAAAATTACTTGGGGAAACCAAAATCTTAAAAATTAACTTCGATAAACTCAGAACTCTATATCAGTCTTAAAATGACTAGAAGATTTTAGTGCCCTAGGGAGTAACATAGAACCAATGCAAAATCATTAGTGAAATGAGCTCAGGAAGTAGTAAAAGGATTAATGATGTTCTCAAAACTAGTGAAGGGAATATTCTTGCTACAGAAATAAAATAGAAACAAAATCATTGCATGGGAAAGTATTTAAGAGATTACATAGCTTCTATAAAACTTGCAAAAGAAATCCTGTTTGGGGTTTTTTTTGTTTGTTTTTCCTGACATTCTGTTAATTTAAAAGCAATACTGATAGAATTCTGCAGAATACTGATAAGATGAGTAATTGCTTGATCCTGAAGCTGAAAGAGTAGCTAATGAATGAGTGAAACACGAGGAATTTTTTAGGTCAGTTGAAACCATTCTGTCCAATACTATAATGGCGGATACCTGGCGTTAGTCAAAACTCATAGAAAGGTATAAGACAGAGTGAACTCTAATATAAATGTGTACTTTGGTTAACAATAATGTATCAGTATTGATTCATCAGCTGTAATAAAGTACCACACTAAATCTAAATGTGAACTATAAGGAGAAACTGAGCAGAGAGGAGAAAGAAGTATGGGAGTTCTCTGTACTGTCTTCTCAATTTTCTGTAAACCTAAAATTGCTCTAAAAAAATGAAAAGCAAAAATCTTCAAGTGCATTTAAACTCCTAAAAGAGTTATTGATGGATTACCAAAATACATGTTTATATCTTTACACTTGCAAGACAGTGTAAAGAAGTAGGAAGTATTAAGTATTTTATGTTCAAATGGAAAATGGGACCGTGGCTGTCATAAGATGTTACCGATACACAAGCTATAACAAAACATAACTAAATTCATCATCACATCTGCTTTACAAAGATTTCTGCCCTTATAAGTTGAGCAGTCTAAGAAGTTCCCAACAGGTTCTAAACAATTGTTTGCTTTTGAAATTCTGATTTAGTTTCTGTATTTCAAACTAGCTTTCTCTTTCTTACAGGCTGAAAAAGAAAATCCAGGACTCACACAAGACATCATCATGAAAATTTTAGAGAAAAAAAGTGTAGAGGTTAACTTCACAGAGTCCCTTCTTCGCATGGCAGCTGATGATGTAGAAGGTAATCAGAGTCTTGTTTAGCTTTCTTAAGTTGTTGAAGAGCACTACTTCTAAATCTTTATTATTTGACAAAAGGGCTACCTCCTCTTTTTTCCCCTCCTCCTCCTCTTCTTCCTTATTGTTATTACTGTGATGATAGTGGGGAAAAAACTACAAAATAGAAAAGTAGTTCTTGATTTTTGTTTTATATCTGTCAGATTTAATTACTTGAACTAGAATGTTTGTTTATGTTGTACACTTTGATTTTTTTTTCCTATTAATGTTTGATGAGTTCTGTTTTCACCAAAAGATAAGCTCTGTGGAATAGTTATTTAATTTTTTGTTGGCTTATCTGCAAATAGCAGTTTGAAAGTAATAAAGTTTTTTTAACATTAGCATATTTTTTTCAAGCACTGAATTCAGAGAACAATATAATAACCATCTTTCTCAATTTTTGCTTTTTTAAATAATTAGAAATGAGTTTTACTTTAGTAGACGTTTTCCCACTAATGTAGAAAAACATACAGGTATAATTTCCCATGTTTATTAAGGGAGAACAAAGGTAAATATTTTAACTGCTTCCATAACTTATAAGAAAGTCCTCATCATTCCAGACATAAGCATTCCCAACCTGTTAGGCCAGGTTGTATTGATTGGTAGAATTGTAATGTTTCCATGTTTACAGTGAATCTGTCAGTAACCTTTTTTGCCTCTGCCAGGTTTGATTGAACTTTCCAAAATTGCTATTCTTTGGTCTCAACTCTTGTGTTGGATTTATGATGACATTTTTGTTTTTAATTGAGATTTTGAATGTGCTGAGGATTTTAGTAGGTTGTTTAGTAGGTGGTTTGCTGTAATGAACCACTGTATATTCAATAAAGAGGTTTTTGTTCAATTCATCTTCCCATTGGCAGATACATATTGCCATTGTATTCATAATTATTTGTTATAATGTCATCACTTTAAGGTTTCTTTGTGAAATGTAGCTTCAGAGGCCTGATAAATTTGATTAAAATTCCCTTTTAATTTTACTTATTTATGTTTTAAGATTTCATGGGCTTTCCATTTACTCCAAATTGAAAATGTTCATCTGCTTTTTACTTGGTAGGAACCCTGTTACTATTACCAAACTAAGTTGAACTCTAACCTAAAACATTCCACTTTGCAACTTCCTAATTATCTGGCCTTTCTTCTCCCAGCCCCATTTTCCTCACCATTTTGACCAAAAATGAAAATTCTTAGATTTGAATTTGACAGGGAGTTTCATGATGCTTTTTATTATGTATTTATTTTATCAGAGTATATGATTGAACGACCAGAACCAGAATTCCAGGACCTAAACGAAAAGGCACGAGCACTTAAACAAATTCTCAGTAAGATCCCAGATGAGATCAATGACAGAGTGAGGTTTCTGCAGACAATCAAGTAAGCAACTTTTTGTTTTGGTTCTTTTTCTCTAAATTACTTCAAAGGAACCACTTTTTCTAGATGTTTTATTTTGGTATGACATTAATGTTAAATTAAAATATTAATTTGAAATTAAAAATTTAGAATTTTCAATTACTTTTTAATTAATTGCTAAGCTGTGGCATTTGACTTTGTAGTACAGTGACTTTTTTTAGAATGTTTAATTTTAAAACAGCGAATGAAATGTACATATACTGAAATATAGTTTAAACTACATAAAAATAGAAAAACGTAAATGTCATATTAAAGTGAATAGAGAAGTTGGATAAGTTATAAGGATTGATAACAAAAAATAGCCATAATCGTTTTTATTTCAGAAATGGCACAAGTCACTAGGATAAGTAATGTAGTCTTCATGAATAATGTTTTCTAATACTGACCAAGTTGTGAAGCTCCAAATTCTTGCCTTTGGGATACAGATTTAAAAAGACTAAAAAAATGTGTGGGGCCAAGAGGCTGGGCTGTTGAGAAGGACAGTCCTAGAACAGTGGTTCTCAAACCACGGGCGCTCTCCTCAAGGGTGAGAGGGTGCAGAAATGAGGGAGGAACTGCAAACATAATTTCTTGATGAATAGTTTTAAACTAAAAAGTCTGATAATTTTCTTCAGTTTCAATGGGTGGAAAACAAATCTGGGAATAATTGTAGTGGCATTATTAATTATAGCCTTTTTAGTGAAACCACAAGTAGAAATTGCTAGAAAGGAAAGATTTAGTACAATTATTTTTTCTGGAAGGGGTTGCATCATACATCATATCTTTAAAGAACTTAGGGAGGCTCACTTGGAATAAATATTAACATTAATTTCTCAGAAATAGTATTCTTTGTAATTCGTGTTGCAAAATGCTATTTTAGCTAGTTTGGGCACATACTTTGAGTGATATAGAGGGAGGAGTATGTCCCATTTTAGAAAACGATTCGTGATGGGTACCCACCCAGCTATCAAGGTAGCCCTCTTCTTTCTGGCCCCCTAATTAAGGACCAGGAAGTATGATAAAGGCTTCATGTGATAAAGACTAGCCACAGTTTGTGCCTCAGGGGACAAAACCCTAAGGTAAATATTTTACCTTCATTGAAAAGCCCCAACTTTCTTTAACTATTTTTAATACATGAAAAAGGAAGATAGTCAACTATTTATGAATTTTTATTTTTAGTTTGGTGTAAAGTAAACATGTTTGACCCATAAAAGAATAAATTGTCAGTGATCTCAAACAGCTGTTTAAACAACTTATTTCCAGATTTTTCAAATAATTTTTAAATGTTTTGGTGATCTATACTACATTTTAATGAAGATTTAATTTTTAAAATATTATTTTAAAAATAATATTTGTAGCAAATTTTGCTTCAGACCATTGAAATGTAGAGGTTTACAGAATCAATGTCATCTTAATAATATTAATCACATATAGAACTTATGTGCTCAAGCACTTTTTAAAGCACTTTCTATACATATTAACTTACTACAACACCCTGTAACAGATGAGGAAATTGAGGCAAAAGAAATTAACTTTCCCAAGGTGACAGAGCTGGTAAGTTGGTAGAGCTTGATTTGAATCCAAGGAGACTCTACTGCTTCCCAAGCAGATATATAATGTTGATCTAATCTGGTAATTGAAAAAAAGTTTCTGCTGTTTGGAAGAAATGTGATAAAGGACATTTTACATAGAATGCCAGTAGTTAAGAGGGAGAACAGTATTGTGGTTGGGGTAGAAATGATTGTCCCAGAGCCCTCACTCATTTTGTTGCTTCGACTCCCGTACTCCCTGCTAGGGAGTCCTGAAGCACCTCTGTAACTAAACCCAGTGTGGTCCTAGAGTGGTACAGTTTGGAATCCACTTTATAAACAACCACGTTTTAATTATAAGGACGTTGAAGTCAAGAGCCTAGAGTCTTATCCATAGTCATTAACAGAGGCTGAATTAGAGTCTTATCTCTTACTTATGGATCAGTAATAATGTTTCAATTTTGATTTCTAGAGAGTACTCAGCACAACTGAATTAAGGTTATTGGCAATTAAAATTTATTTTTTAAAGTTTTAGGAGGGCTCATGTGCCATGGAAAGTTTGTTGATAATATATATTACTTCTGAAACTAAAATTCAACAGTGTATGAATTAGCATACATGGCTAAAGGTGTAATTATTTGTATTACTGATATAGATAGATTTTGATACATATTATTACCACTGTTTAAAAAATTAGTGGATAAAATTGAATCAATAAAAAATGGCTTATCTTTTAGGCACATATTGTACAGTTACTATTTTTCTTTATAGTATTTTACTTTCTCATATTTAAGGTAGTTATCCTCTTCATTTATTTAGGTAATAATTTTCAATAAGCATGTATTGAATACCTGTTATACCAAGTAATGTACATGATGTTATAGGTTATATTAAAGTAGGAAAAAGATTCCTGTCGGCCAAGAATTATCCAGATATTTTTGTATCTATTAGCAGACCTACGCTTGATTCTCCGTTCCAATATTTAACTATGTGACCTAGGATAAATAAGTTGCTTACCTTCTGTGATTCTAGTTTCTGCCTGTGTAGATGAGAGTAATAGTTGTGAGATTTGAAAGAAATGATGTACATAAAGTGCCTAGCACAGAGCCTAGCATACACTCACAGCACATACTACCATTGTGAAATAAGATTTTATTTTCACCTCTTTCTGTGGAGTTGATTAGGAAAAATGATCTAGCAAACATATTTTAAAGTACTTGTGATTAATGGGTGTTTTCTGTTTGACTACATTTGAACTCCTGCAAATATTTTATAAAATTAATTCATAGGATTCTTTAAAAGTCTGATACATTCCAATTAAAGGATGACTAGTGGAGACTTGTGATTTAATAGACCAGAAAGCTATGCATTTATCTATTTACTCATTATAATCTGCATTTGCATATTTATAAGCAAAAATTTGCCAGGGTTCGGTTTTCATGATAGCTTCAGATTAGCTTTTCCAGAGGTGTCCAGTCTAGACCAAACTAAACATACAGTGTAAGAATTTCCTTCCTTTAGATTATTTGCATAAACATATACAAATCTGGATAACAACTAGAAGCTCTAATTGTTCCATGTAATTTTTTGATAAGATGTACATTTACATTTCATCAAATGCTGATCGTCCTCTCTTTCAGTGTGTCTTGTCTTTCAAAGTTCTCCACTAAATAGCTGTAGATTGCTAAAATTCTTTCCTATTATACCCATACAGTACATCCCTTATCACAGAATCTATTAACTCCAATATATAATTACCCTATAGTTATTTTACCCTTAAGTTTTGCCTAGTTCTTTATCTATTTAATGGAAGTATTTCGTGTATGGGTGTGTGTGCATGTGTGTGCACGCATGTGTGCACAGGCACATGCTGCTATTTCCTCTTGTAGGAAACAAACCCTCAGGTATTTTACTGATGTAATTTAGTTTCCTCGATGTCATAAATGAAAACTGTACAGACAGATGACATAATATTTGACGTAAATGGCTGTAGATTGTTTTAGAAAAGGCCAGGCCTAGGGATAAACAGTCTTGGTCTTTATAAAGCTCTGTGGCAAATAATGTATCAGACCTTAGCTGTAGGCTCTGAGTTCCCAGACAGTGGTTTCCAAGCCTAGTTTATCAGCAGAATCACCCGAGAAGCTTTCTTTTTTTGTACAGACCGATTCCCAGTATTTATTAGTAAGCTTGGAATACTGTTTACTAAACCCCTCTTATGTATAAACAGGTAACTGTCTGATCAGTGTGTAATTTGCTCCTTTATATTCCATTTTAAATAGGCTTATTGTGCATTTGAAGAATCATCCATATTCAGAGATTTGACATTTTTTTGTTGAAATTGTAGTTTTTTCCATGTAATAGGATGGTCGTATGACACCATTTTATTAAGCAGAAGTGGTCTTGGCATCTGTCACAGCAATACAGGATTCAGCTAGCTTGAAACCATACATGAAAGGAACAATTATATAATTTAAAACTGTTATTACTAAACTAGAGGCAAAAAAAAAGTGGACAGATGTTATTTCTGTGTAAAATTCTTTTGTCTTATTTGAATATTTAATGTTTTAATATTTCAGCCTGATATCAATGTTTGACATTCAGGAGGTAATAGTTAAATATTTACTGAAATATTTAATAAAAATGGCATTTCTTTTGTATTTTTATACAAAAATCCTGCCTAATTGTAATTTTTAGAATTTTTGCATATTTATTTACTAGAAATATGCTGTGAAACACACATACACATGCACACAGAAATCTGGACAGTGAGCTTTTAAAAAAAAAAATAGTAAATCTGTGAAATACTATAGGTACAAATAATTAAAATCTGACATTTTCTGACTTAAAGTCAGTAATAAAAATGTTTGGGATGGTCTGAATTTATGTTTTACTAATTCATATTTTCACACTTGCATTTGAACAGCAAAAGTTTTTGTAACAATAGCTAAGAGAATGGATGTGAAAAAGAAGGCTTGCCTTAGAAAGTGTGAGATTATATGAAAATGCAGAATTATGTTGAATTTGACATGAAAAAATTGCTATAAAGTTAGAACATAGAAATTGAAAAGAGACTAGATATAAATGAGAAGAAAAGTTCAGAAAAAAATGATGCATGGATAGAAAGACTAACTCAAATGCAGATTACAGATTTCTTTCTCTCTTTAGAAATGGAAAGAACATATTGATGTATATACGTATAGCAAAGGGTGATTGCTGGAAAGGTTAAGGTAGAAGAATTTTCTCTCCTAGAAATTTAAATATGTTTTCCAAAGGAAATAGTGACAGCAAAGGTTTGGAAGGATTGTTAGATAGAAGGTAAGTGTGTCTTGAGAAGAGCTATCTTCGAGGAGGAAATATTTTAAACATCACACTCGTAGGTATGTAACTTAAAGTGTTGGTAAATTCAAAAATGAGTTACATGTAATAGCAAAATTTCATATAATTGTTCATGAGATAGCAAAAGTAGAGAATATGGTGACTTGAATTTAGATTTAAAGGAAAGGAAAGGAAAAATCATAACTAGAAAAGATGAGAGGCAGAGATATATTCTTATAAATTTAGGTTAATGCTGAATGAAATATTGCTGATTTGCGGAAGCTGATGCTGGGGAATGTTTGGTCAGCAGTGCAAACAGTGCAAGAGAAGTAAGGAAGGTACAGGCTAAAACACCCCACTCAACCAGCCAGTCAGACATTTGCGCTTGATGTGGGGTTTGTATTGTAATTAACAATATTGATTAGTAATTCTTAAATATATGTATACAAACTTCTTTAAACGTAACTTATTTTAAGAAGATTCTTTTTTCCTTACCCAACAGGGATATAGCTAGTGCAATAAAAGAACTTCTTGATACAGTGAATAATGTCTTCAAGAAATATCAATACCAGAACCGCAGGGTAAGTTTAGTAGAAGCCTAGACGTTGGTTTACAACTAGTTGTTTTATTGTATTGAAGACTAAGATGATGTGAACTAAGATGGTTTGATTATTGGGAATAGTTTTGTATCATTAACCACGAGGTTTGTTTTTATTTAAATATGTTGTTACATATGTTTAAGTAAACACTCCTAAAAATGCTCATCTGTAATATAAAGTCCATTCCATGTTCTGTGTAATCTCCTATCTTTGATGTTTTGGCTTTTGTGTTATTTCTCTTTTTTTATTTAGAATTTTTTTTTCTTATATTTGATGTCTGTAGGCACTTGAACACCAAAAGAAAGAATTTGTAAAGTACTCCAAAAGTTTCAGTGATACTCTGAAAACCTATTTTAAAGATGGCAAGTAAGTACTGTTATTTATCATCTTTCTCTTTTAAAGTTGCATAAATGATATGGCTTACATGATAGTAAAACTATATAAATTAAACTCTTTTACTGAATTGTTAATACTCAAGCCAACTTCTAACTAAGGTAGACTACTAAAAGTAGAGTGAATGTTTGATTAGCCAGCCATGATTAGTCTAGAACAGTATTTGGCATACTTTTCTGAAAAAGGCTCAATAGCAGATATTTTGACTTGGGCTTGTTGCATCTGCTGGCTTTACTTCTGCTGTTGTGCAAAAAAGCAGCTGTAAAATGATGTGGAAAGAAGTGGGCGTTATGGCCATATTCTAATAAAACTTTATAGACATTGAAATTTGAATTTTGTATAATTTTCAACTGTCATGTAATATTCTTTTGATGTTATTATTTTTTGTTTTTTACCATTTAAAAATGTAAAAGTATTCGTAGCTTGCAGGTGACACAGAAACGAGGTGAGATTTGACTTACTAGCCTAGGTTGCCGACCCCTGAAGCGACCCCTCAAATTTGATTATCATCAGACTTACCTGCAGGTCTTGTTAAAACGTAAATTGCTTTTGGGTTCCACCCCCAGGGTCTCTTACTTTTTATGTCTAAGGTGAGCCCAAGAATTTTCATTTATTTAGAAGTTTCCAGATGATGCTGGTGCTATAGATCTGTTGTGAACTGCTATGCTGAAGTTAAAACACTGGTTCTCAATCCTATTTGCACATCAGGTTCTCACGGGTTAAGTTTTTTAAAATCTCAGTGCCGTGGTCTCACCTTCAGAGATTCTGATTCATTTGGCTTAGAGTGGGGCCAAAGTTTAGGTGTTTTGTAAAAGTGCTCCAGGTGATTTTAAAGTGCTGCAAAGGTTGTGATTCATTATCCTGGAAGGAGAGAGACTTTCACAGTTTTATTCTGTAGGACAGGTAGTATACTTAAAAGGTAAATTGGACATTATTTTTAAATATACATACAGTTGGCTGTAGAATACTCCAGAAACCAAGAAAATTTATGTGTCTTTTTACATATATATACATACACACACATATAACTTATAAGCTGATGCAGAGGCCTTGTCTTCAGTGGCGTCATACCTTATAGAGAATTCTTTCTATGTCAAGTACAATGTTAGGAATTTTGTTGACAAAACCATTTCTAAGAGCTTAAAGTCAGAAAAAATGAATAGTGCTTATCTCAACTTTAATTATCAGGGGCCTCTGACAGCCTATCCTACTACCATTGAAGTTTTAAGATCCCTATGTCCATGTCAAACTTATTATAATAACATTTTAAATAATATAATACATTAGAATGGTTTATTTTTTTTTAAAGTTATTTTTAACAGTTCAAACACATTGACATATTTACATTTATATTATGAATTAAAGATACTGAGCTAAAGCATTAATGGTTTTGTGTTGTTCCATGCTACTATTCAGGATGTCTAGGAGAAATGTTCCTTGAGGACTTAGTTTAATAAGTTGGCAGGTGTGTTCCAAAGATAAAGATATTTGTTTTACCTTGATCTCCTCTGTGAAGCCCAAATAACCAAAAACACATTAAAAGAATAATTTACATGATGAGATCATTATTTCTGATTTTAATTAAGAACTATATGAAATAAACACATCGAAAGGCAGAAATTAATTTAAATTTAAAGCCTAATTTTCATTAATCTGGAATTATTTACTTTCACTTTTGTTTGCACATTTGAATCACTTGGGTTCAGTATTTAAAAATTCCAGTGCCTTGGACCCAATGTTATTTTTAACTATTCAAACAGGCATATGGATTATCCAGGATTCCTGCAACTACATTTTCTCCATTCAGCAGCTTTTTAAAATTACAATTATTTGCGTGTGAATAATGTGCCATGAGTCTTGTACCTGTTTTCCCAAACTGAAAATTATTACTAGAGCCTGATCTTTGAGTTTATTTTTCAAAAGAGGGATAAATTTGCATTGATTTAACTAATTCTTCCTGATACATCTTTTTTGAGAAATGTCTAGGATGAAGATAAAATCTTTAGCTGTACTACTAAGCAACTGAAAATGCCACACAGTGGGACCAGGGTATCACCTCTATGCTCTGGTCACATGAAGATGGACTAATAGGAAATGTACAGCACAATGTAATTTTTAAACACATATTTTTATATATTGTCAATCTCAGAATGTTGAAACTACATGATCATTTTGTTTTAAAAGTAGCTTAGAATTCTCAAAAAAAAATTTTTGAAAGAAGGTAAGAGATTGGCATGAAATATATTTGTAATAATTACCTTATTCTTAAATACTTATGATGCCTATTGGTGTATAGATTTTGACTGAGTCTAATACTCTAACAGATTTTATTTTGGTAACTTCCGTGAAACCACAGGTGGAGACTACATTTGAATCCTTTTGACCAGTTATTTGTTCGACCTATAAATGAGCCCTGATAGTTCAGGTGCCACCTATCCTTAGCAGCCCACCAACACCTAATTGCCAGCCACTAGGGGCCAGTAATTCCAAGATAGTTTCAAATGGTTGAGGACTGTTCAATTCCAATCTGTAATTAAAGTTACGATACTCAGTACTAACTTACATTTTTTTTCTAAATTGATTTTGTTGCTACTGTTAGTAGATGGCACGAAGCATAAATATTTTTAAAGGATGAATTTTGGTGATAAAAGTAATGCTTTTTTTTTTTCTTTTTTCCAAACAGGGCAATAAATGTGTTCATAAGTGCCAACCGACTAATTCATCAAACCAACTTGATACTTCAGACCTTCAAAACTGTGGCCTGAAAGTTGTATATGTTGAGAGATGTACTTCTCAGTGGCAGTATTGAACTGCCTTTATCTGTAAATTTTAAAGTTTGACTGTATAAATTATCAGTCCCTCCTGCAGGGACCTAATCCAGGATGTTAAATGGGATTATTGCCATCTTACACCATATTTTTGTAAAATGTAGCTTAATCATAATCTCACACTGAAGATTTTGCATCACTTTTGCTATTATCATTCTTTTAAGAATTATAAGCCAAAAGAATTTACGCCTTAATGTGTCATTATGTAACATTCCTTAAAAGAATTGTAAATATTGGTGTTTGTTTCTGACATTTTAACTTGAAAGCGATATGCTGCAAGATAATGTATTTAACAATATTTGGTGGCAAATATTCAATAAATAGTTTACATCTGTTAAACATTTCTTTACTTGAAAAAAATGGATACATATATATGAATATATATATATATAAAATCAGAAGACTAAGGCAACTTGGGGTAATGTCTAAAGAACTTCTAATGGGAGCGTATTAGCAATTTATCAGATAATAAAGCAGCAAGAATTTTTATTTTTTTTTGTCCTTAATCACTGGGCAAAACCTAGTCAATGGAAATATTTTTGCTAGTTATTATATGTGGGATATTGACTATTTTTCCAGCCTGTTTTGAGAAAAGTGGGAGAGATGGCAATTTATAGTGTCTTCACACTGTAATGCCTCTTTTTGAACTCTATGACAATGTAAAATTAAAACTTTCTGGTATGCTAGGCCCTAATAAACTTTGCACCTTTTTTCCAAAAATAGCCACAACTAATAGTAATTTGAAACTATACCAATGCATGAGTTTAAAATTGTCATGAGTGTTAATATTAGATACACTCTTTAAATACATGTAATTTTGTTTCACCGTAAAGAAGTTTTAAGGAAATTATGTATCAAGTATTCATGTTAAGTAATTTTATTTTTCAATAATGATAAAATAAAGGGAAAAATTAGAATTTGTTTATCTTTTATAAAGGTTTTAAACGTTCAACTAAATTTCTATTGGCAATATAAATTTTTTTGCTGTAATACAATCTAGTTACTTTTAAAACTTTTTTCTCCATTTTTAAAAATAGATTTTTAAAGAATTACTATCATTGGCAACATAAAATTGTCTTGGTAGATGTAAACAGGAAATATTTGGAAAGAAGCAAAAAGGCAATAGACAGTTGGATGAAATCTCATAATTTATGGACATTTTGCTGAATCGACTTTTTTTTCCTCTAAGATGCATCGCTGGTAAAACATAGAATTGGTGATCTTGATACTATTTATTTTTAACATAAACGTATTTTCTCTTGAAAGTAGATGGACGGTTATTTGCAAAATAGACTTATGAGTATATGAAAAATGTAATTTTTTTTGAGCATCAGACTTTTCTGACATAGCCTGGTACTATCTTTTCTCCTGTCGTTTTTACCTCCTTAACAGAACGCATCATTTACCAGCTGTGCCCCAACTCAACTGTTTTTATAAAACTTCTGTCTTCTCACTTTGTTATGTAATATCCCTTGTTTCCATTTTTATGAAGTTTACCTCCAGAGAGGAGATATATTCTCAGGATAATTCAGTTTCTTATGTAACTCTAGTGGGGCTGAGTTTGTTCAGTGAGAAAAGGGCCTATGTGGCCCCAGCCAGATTCATCTCCAGAGAACAGAAAGCTGGCTTCCAAGGAAAGGAAAAAAAAGAGACATTTTTGTGAAGCCCTGTTCTAGAAACATTTATTTAACTATCTGCCTTGCAGTTGAGGAAACTTGCTAAGAGAGCTACAAGCGCTGGTAACAGCTGGAGCTGAATTCAGCATTTGTCTCCAAACTCCATGTTCTTTCCACCGAACTGAACTTCATCCGTTGCTGAAAACGCACTGTGCTTAGAATACTAATTCCCTGGCCCACAAGGAAATCAGAAAAATTAGGATAATGTGATCTCTTTTTTTTTTTAAATAAATCTAAATTTTATTTATTTTAAAGGGTCATTTTTTTAGCTAGTGATCATGGCTATCTTTTGGATGTTTAAAATGCCCCCTCACACTTTCTTTAAACAAAATGATATAATAGTAGATGATAGTTTCATGTGTTTTTTAATGATTGCATTTTAATAACCTTATTAGGCAAAACATGAGGTTAGCAGTACCTCCTAATTGTTTTTTTAACTTTATGGAAATGATTTCAAATCTACAGAAAATTAGCAAGAATAAAAATAATACAAAGAACAACTATACACCTACTGTTGAGATTTTACCTTTTTTTTTTTTTTTTTTTATCATTTGCTTATTTACCCTCCTCAAAGTCTCTTTTACTCTGGATTATTTCTTTGGCTACCTTTGTCTTTTACGGCATCGATATGACATTTTTAAAGAACACGATTTTCTTGCCTTTTTAATAGAATGTTTTTCATTTTGGGTTTCCTCATTAGATTGAGATTATGCATTTTTGGTCAGAGTACTACATTGGTGATACTGTGTCACCAGATAGCACATCTGGAGGCATACAGTGTCCTCATTGGTGATGTTAATTGGTTATCGGGTCAAGATGTTGTTCACTTTCTCCAATGTGTAGTTACTATTATTTACCTTGCATCTAATAGGCAATCTGTGGGAGACTCTTAAGTCCATGCTAATATCAGTGTTTTCCCCCAGGATTTAGTATCCATTCATGCTTCTTGCTTAAACAGTTTTTAAATTAGTAGTTGCAAAATGGTGATTTTCCAACTCCAGCATTCCTTCCTTATGTACCAGTTGGCACTCAGCATTCTACTATAAGCAGGAACCTTCTTTTCTTCCTCATCCATATCTATCCACTTGAATTTTTGTATTAACCATTGTTTTGAACTCTTGGTTTTCTATTTTTTCAATGGCTTATTATTCGTTACTTAATTTTGGCACTTGAATTGTCTTAGATTTCGCTAGTAGGAGCTCCTTCAATCTGACTCCTATATGCCCTTGTGGCATCCGCTAACTTTTTTTTTTTTTTTTTTTTTTAAGCACATTATCTTAAATAAAAGATATTCCAGGATCTGGACTCAGCAGTTTCTCCAAGGAACCCTGGAGAATGATAGATCTATAGACCTGGCTACTGGGTCTGTTCAGCAGACAGAAGTGGGAAATGTGCATGTGTATGCATACATATACACACAAATGTACATATGGATATTACTTTTGATTTCAGAAATCATGAGTTCACCTTAATTCCTCCAGTTCTGGTCCATCATGATAGGGTTTTTTCTTGTCTTCTCATTCCATATTTCTATGTCTCATCTTCCTCAGAATCCTGGCTCCCCAAGAAATCAGTTTTCACTTGTTCAGTCTTATAATACATCTAAAATAATTTTTCTTGATTTTGCCCCTATCACTAAAAAACACACTTAAAAGACTGCAAGATTATAGTTCTCTATCTGTACCCTGCTCAAGACAAGATATATAATTACATTCTATGTTCATAAATTACTTGGAATAATTTTTTTCCCTCCACTGTGATTATGTGATTTGTGTGAAATAAATTGTGTTCATTTGTTTCAGTTTTCTTCACAGTTTAAGCACCCCCCTTCCCATCCTTATTGATTTTATTTTTAAAATACAGAACATGAACATGCTTCTAAAAGAACTTTACTAAAAGTATTCTTAGAGAAGTGTCACTCATATCTCTTCTGCTTCATCTCTCTCCAACCCTGACCCCTTGTAGTTATCCAACTTCACTGTTTTTTGGGCATTTTCTCCCCATGTTTATTTTTATGAAGAAAAGTCATAAATTTGTTTTCGTACACAAAAGGGAGCATGCATGTAGGGAGACCAACCCTCCTGATTTACCTAGGACTGAGAACTTTTCTTGGGACATAGAACTTTTAGTGTTAAAACTGGGTGAGTCAGCAAACTGGGAGGGGTTGGTCATTCTATATACATGCTCTTTAAGAAAAAACTATTGATGCATAATTTACATACTATAAAAGTCACATATAAGTCCCTTAAAAAATAAACTTTATTGAGGTATAATTCAGTGCCACAACATTCACCTATTTTGAGTTGTACATCCTGATCACAATCC
Source organism: Pteropus alecto (assembly GCF_000325575.1). NCBI lineage: Eukaryota > Metazoa > Chordata > Mammalia > Chiroptera > Pteropodidae > Pteropus > Pteropus alecto. The sequence continues at coordinate 1,019,035 of NW_006435762.1, read as the reverse complement.
AGTTTTAGAATATTTCCATCATTCAATAAAATCCACCCTGCCTGATTACAGTTAATCCTTGTTCCTACTCCACCCGGGCTCCTCCCCAGTTCCTGGCAACCAATAGCTACTTTCTGTTTCCATAGATGTTTCTTTTCTGGACATTTCATATAAATAGAATTATACAGTGATATATTTTTAGTCTGGCTTCTTAGTGTAAAGTGTTTGAGGTCCATTATGTCATTGCATAAATCAGCATTTCTAGCAGTGTTACCACTGAATAGTATTCCATTATAGAAACAGTGCATGTTTTATTTACTTATAGCTGATTGACTTTAGGGTTGCTTCCTTTTTGGTTATGATGTATAATGCTGCTGTGAACATTCGCTGCAAGTCTTTTTGTGGACATGGTTTTCATTTCTTTTGAGTTGAAACCTAAAAAGTGGAATTGTTGGATTGTACGATAAATTTATATTTAACTTTTTAAGAAACTGTCAAACTTTTCCAAGTGGCTGTACCATTTTATAGTCCCACCAGCAGTGTATGAGGGTTCTTGTTTTTCACTTCCTCACAAAAATATTAATGATTTTTATTATAGACATTCTTGTAGACACAGAGTGGTATCTCATGGTTCAGATTTGCATTTCCCTAATGACGAAATTGAGTACATTTTCATGTGTTTATTAGCTATTTCACAAACATGCTCTTACGGACTTTGCATTTTTTACTAAATATCTGCAGTAATCACTTCATATAAGTTTATAGAGATCTTTCTCAATTTTTTTTTTTTTTTTTTTTTGTAGAGGCCCAACATTTCATGGTGTGTAGGGTACCATAGTTTACCCAATCAATCTGCTATGCTTGGGTGCTTAGATAGTATTCAATATTTTGCAAGATTACACATCATTTATAATGAACTTATATATGTGTTTCTGTTTTGTTTGAAGTATACCTTCAGAGTAAATCCCTAGAAGTGGGGTTACTGAGTCAAAGGACAGATAGATGTGTAGTTTATTAGATATTGCCAAATTTTCTTTCCATAACAGTTGTGGCAATTCACATTCCACCAAGAATGTAAGACAATATGTTTCCCCAAAGCTTCACTAACAATATATTGTCAAGCGTTCAAGTTTTTGCCAATCCGATGAGTGAGAAATGGTCTCTCATTGTAGTTTTAATTTGCATTCCTCCTAGTATGAGTGAAGTTAAACATCTTTCATGTTTAAGGGCCATTTTTATGACTTTTTCGTGACTTTCATTTTGCTTAACTTTATTAACATGCAAACTTAGAATTTTTAGGTAGGCAAATTTACCAATTCCTCCATGAAACCATCTGGGCTTGGTGCTTTTTTTGCGGAGTAATTCCTTGATATCTTTATTTCTTTTATGCAAATTGGTTTTTTAAACTTTGTACAGGAGTCATTTTGCTAAACTATTTTTCTAAAAGTATTCAGATCATCTAGGTTTTCAGATGTAGTACCATTGATGTGAGTGAAATAATCTTTTATGTTTTAAGCTTTTTTCTCTATCAATAGCCATTTCTCTAGTCTTATTTCTTTTCTGTGTATTTGCACTTTTTTGTCTTTTATTTTCTTTATTTAACTAGCAAATCCTTTGTGTTTTTTGTTCTTAAAGTATTTTACTCATTAATTTGATGTACTGTTTTTCTGTTCTCTACCTCTTTAAATTTTTAAAATTTTAATTTCTGCACTTGTATTTATTTTCTTCTTTGGGCTTTCATTTATTTTGCTTTGTTCTAGCTCTCAGTTGGGAATGTAGTTAATCTTCATTTTTTTTTTATTATAGGTATTTAGTGCTCTGAAATTATCTCTGATCACTGCTTAGAATGTATTCCACAGATGTATTTATCATTTTCAGAAATACTCTAATTTTTGTTTGTATTTTCTATTTTGCCTGACAGTTAAGATTTTTTTATTTTAAAAAGATTTTTATTAATATATAGCTAACATATTAGTTTCAGGTATATACTAAAGTTATTCAATACTTGTATACCTGAAAGAAGTGAGAATTAAATTTATTAGAATATTGTTAATTTCCAAGTGAAGAGGCTTTTTTATTGCATTATTAATTTCTGTTTTTATGTAATATGATTAGCAAGTGTTTTGTAATAACTTTATAGTACCTGCTAATGTTTTCTTTGTGCCCTAATATATGATCAGTTTTTTGCATATCTCTGTGGATGTTTCATCCATACTTGAGATCTGGTATTCTCTATTATTAGGATATAGTAGTCAATATATATCCAAAACATTTACCTGCTTGTTTAGTTCTTATATAATCCTTACTTTTTATTGTTGTTCATTAGACCTGTCTTATACTGTGTATTAGTGTCTATTAGTAGTGTGTTTCTGTTTCTCCTTGCTTCTTGTAGTATTTGTTTTTATTGATGGTTGCTGTGTTATTTGTTGAATAGATATTCATACTCGTTACATCCTAAATGAAATGTGGATGTTAACATTATAAAGTGTCCTTTTTGCCTATTTTAATGCTTTTTGAAGTTTGTCTTTTGACCTTGGGTTAAGCGCATTCACATTTATTGAGATGATTGTTTTATTTGAGCCTAATAATTTCTGTATACAATTACTATATAACCTTTCTTTTTGGTGTGTCCTCTGTGCTTTTTTAAAAAGTTCCTTTTGGTATTTAGGAAGGTTTGTATTTTTATCCTTGTTGTGGTTTTGTATTAATATTTTATAGGATTACTAAAACTTTTTTTTTTTTTTAAACTTGTACTATCTGGTATGCCAGTTTTAAATCATGTCCTTTAACATCTTACCTAAATGAAAGTTTTTTTTCTACATTTCCCCTTTTCTCTTCCATCTCTCATTTTTAATTGCATTTTCTACTTTATCAAAACAAAGAATATTCACATATTATCCTTCTACCCCTGTTCCCACCATTGTTTCAGCCTAAACTCTGCAACTAAATATATGAATCTCTCATGATTAGATTACAGTTTTCTCAATCATCTAAATTGGTTGAAACTCATCCTCTAGTAGCTTTAATACTACACATTTATTTATGGGTTCTGCATGTTCAATATTATTTTCCTATAATCTTGATACTTTAAGGATATCTGGGTTGTATATATTGTTTTTGGTTTACATTTTCTTTCCTTAAGTTTCATGAAAATGTAGCTTCATTGTTGCTTTGTGTATTGTTTTGAGCAGTCTGAAGTCAGTCTAATTCTCTTGCCTGTACCTTTATCTTTTTGCCTGGAAACCCTGAGGATTTTTTTTTTTTTTTTAAATAATTTTCAGAGTCCAGTAGTTTTATTAGGATATGTATCAGAGTTGATAATTCCAGGTCAATTTTCCTGGCACCTGACAGGTCCTTTATATATATAGATTCAGGTCTTCCTTTATTTCTGAAAACATTTCTAGGATTACAGTTTTAAGTATTAATTCTATTCCACAGCTTTTTGCCCTTCTGAGATATCAGGATGCATACGTTGAGCCCTGTTTTCCTGTCTTCTATTTTAACTACTTTCTCTATGACCTTTTTAACTTCTTGCTTTATTTCATTTTCATTCCTGTGGTGGTTTTTTCTTGCTTTTCTTTAAGGCTCTTTATTAAATGTTTATCCAAACCTTCTCTCAGACACCTTTGAATTTATTTTTATTTCTGATATAATTTCTTTTTTCTATTTTTTCCCCTGTATTTAGTCAACTCTCATTTCTCCCTGTGTTGGTGTGTTTCTGTTCTTAATTCTTGTACTTCTGATTTAGGCTAGTTTTTCATATACCTTATGCTGTTTGAGGATATTTTATTTATTGGGGATGTGCTGGTATGGTTTTTAGCTGCTTGGTGTTTTTAGAGGGAGAGGGATTTTCAGCAACAGAAATGACTTGTGTCGATATTGGAGAAAGAGAATGCCCAGTGTTCCTTGTCTTTTTTTAATTGCCGTCGGATACTTAATTTCCCCTTCTTATTTTCTTCTTTCCTTCTACTGCCTCATTCTTTGGATACAATGCTTCATCAAAGTTGCCTTTTCCAGTCCTGCCTCTTCTGTGTAACTAGTTCCGTGAACCCACCTGTGATCAGAATTTTAGCCTTTACTTTTGTACTTTCTAGCAGTGATTTTACCTTTGCTTTTTCTTAGTGCTCTGTTCTTTTCTACTCCTTTTCGCAGAATCTCTGAAACTTCCTCTTACTTGCTCTCCTCACTCACAGGTTTGCCAGAAGCAGGAGAGAAGTGGGAGCTCTGTTGGAATTTTTCTTCTCTGCTTACAGGTGATTTGCATGTTGCAGTGTTATTCACTCTCCTGATATCGAAGGCATGAATCATCTAAGGTTTAATTTACTCTCCTTGTTGAATTTATCATTTTATTTTGGAGGACATGAGGCATATTAAGAATCAGCTGCCATCATTCCCCAAACCAAGAATTTCCTTTTCCAGTTTCTGAAATAGTTCTGCTGGTTTGTGAAATCCCAAATTCCTGAAACCTATGGATTAAAAGCCTGGGCCTTAGAGATGAATCATTACCCTGTGATCTTCCTTGGGATGACAGATGCAGGAAAAAGCGGTTGACCCAGTTCCTGCTGTCCCCTTCTGTACGCAGCCCTGGTGGGAAATATGCTCCATGCCTCTTTTCCCTGGTTCTTGGTATTCTTGCTTGGCGGTTACCTTGGGATAAAATTTTCTGTTCTGAGAAAGTTCTAAAGGGCATACTCATTTAGAACTTGGCTAAAATGGAATACTCATGGAATTTGAATTAAGAAATAATGTGTCTATTAAATCTGGTGATTATTTCCAGTCAGTCAATGAGCTATGCAAACCAACCGTGAAAAATGATAATATGAATTTTGAGTTAAACCCAGTGTTATTAATGATGGCTAAACCCGCTTGTATTAGTCTACACCAGCTGCCATAACAAAATAACATAGACTGCGTGGCTTAAACAACAAACATTTATTTTCTCACAGGTCTGTAGGCTGGAAGTCTGAGGTCAGGGTGCCAGCATGCTCAGATTTGGGCAAAGGCTCTCTTCCTGGCTTGTAGGTGGCCCACCTTCTCACTGTGTCCTCGTGTGTGTGTGGAGGCCACGGGCGGGAGGTATGGGAAGACAGAGCAGGAGATGGGGGATGAATGAGCCGTAAGCTTTCTAGGGTCTCTTATAAGACTGCTAATTGCATCATGAAGGCCCCACACTCATCACCTCATGCAAACTTAAATGACCTCCAAAAAGTCTAATCTGCAAATGTCACACTGGGTCTTGAGCCTTTAACATGAAATTTGGGGAACACAGTTCAAGAAATTGCCTTCTTAGAGTTTGGAATTCAGGACTTATTGGGCAATTAAAATCTGATAGCAATAGTTGAAAGAATAGTGTTCTTGAAAATGACAAAACTAAGTTGTTTTGTTGATATTATCATGATAAAGTGGAAATGAGGGCCACAAAGAATTGAGAAAGCTCAGGAGATGTCAGCCAAAGGGAATGGCGAGTGCTTATTAATGAACTGCTCTGTAGCAGGCGTCATGCCACAAAAGAAAACATTTACTAGTTATTCCTGAAAATAATCCAGAAAAAAAGAATACACACCAACTCAGATATAAGGATATAGAGAATGGAAATTATTTCACTTAAATATATCTTTGGCTGAGACAGCTATTCTACCTCTTACTAGCTGTGCGACCTTATATAAATATAACTTCCTGAAATTCAGTTTTCTCATCTGTAAAATTATGGGGCATATAAGAGGTCCCCCCAAAACAATTTTAGTCCCCTCATCCCTTTTACTGTCTTTTAAAAAGACCTCCCTCACTGTATTTTGCCCATGGCTTCCTCTCTGCTTTCTTCCCTCCAGGAGATGGGTTGGAAGATGGGCAGTAGAACTTTATATTAGTCAGGGATCTCCAGAGAAACAGATTCAATAGGAGATAATAGCCTTTATATATAATTAAATACACACACACACACACACACACACACACTATCCCCAATTTAAGAATGGTTCAATTTAGAATTTTTCAAATTTTTGATGGTGTGAGGGTGGTATGTTTGAATTTGTATTTGATATTTTCCAGGGCTAATGATATGCAATACAATACTGTCCTGATGCTGGGCAGCAGCAGCGAGCCACAGCTCCTAGTCAGCCCTGCGATCTTGAGAGTAAACAACCTATACTCTACAGTGTGTTCATTGTGCTAGATGGTTTTGCCTACCTGTGTTCTGAGCACATTTAAGGTAGGCTCAGTAAGCTATAACTTCAGCAGATTAGGTGTATTAAATGAGCTTTTGATTTATAATATTTTCAACTTAAAAATGGATTTATTAGGACTTAACCTCATCATAAGTCAAGGAGCATCTGTATAGACATGAGAGACAGAGCGAGAGAGAGATTGATTTTAATATAAAGAATTGGTTTGTGATTATGGAGGCTGGCAAGTCCCAAGATCTGCAAGGTGAATTGGTAAGATGGAGACCCAGGAGAGACAGTAGAAGATAGCTGATAGTGCACTTGCAATCTAAGGGCAGGAAAAAAGTTAATATCTCCATTCAAGGAACATCGGGCAAGAAAGAATTCTCTTTTACCCAAGGAAGGGTCAACCTTTTTGTTCCAGTCAGGCCTTCAACTGATTGTATGAGGCCCACCCAAGTCTTAGAATCAATCTACTTTACTCAGTCTACTCGTTTAAATGTTAATCTCATCCAAAAATTACTCACAAAGAAACACTTAGAATAATATTTGACCAATTATCTGGGTACGGCTTCACCCAGTCAAGTTGACACATAAAACTAACCATCACAGACCGCAAGGAATGAGTCTCAGATCTATTGGTAAGACTTATGAAAGGAAAAAGAGAAGAGAACAAGCTAGAAGAATGGACAAAACATCTGAATTTAGAATTCATAAGTGAAATATTCCATTGTCTTTGAAATATGACTGTGATATAACTAATGAGGTCAATCATTACAGAAATGGGTTCTAAATATAAATTGACTTTAATTTTAAAAAATTTATTTTTCAATTACAGTTGACATTCAAGTTTTATTAGTTTCAGGTGTACAGCATAGTGGTTAGACATTTGTATAATTTATGAAGCGATACCCCAATTAGTCTAATATCCACCTGGCACTATACACAGTTATTACAATATTGACTATGTTCCCTATGCGGTACTTTAAATCCCCATGACTATTTCGTATCTGCCAATTTGTATTTAATCCCTTCACTTTTTCCACCCAGCCCTTCAACCCCTCTCCCATTTGGCAACTATCAAAATGTTCTTTGTATTTATGAGTTTGTTTTGGTTTTGTTCATTTGTTTTTCAGATTCCACAAAGAAGGGAAATCACATGGTATTTGTGTTTCTCTGTAAAATGACCTTAATTTTTGTATTTGACAAATCAATGACGTATTTTGGACCTCCTCACCTCCCCCATAAAACTCAAATAACAGCTTACAACAAGCGAGCCTAAAGAAAGATGAAGTACAGTTCATTTTAGATGGAAACAAACCGGACTAGTAACTGATATTTGTTATTTTATCGACAGTACAATGTTACAGAATGCCATCCTCGTCCTAAAACGTACATAGAAAAATATTCAGAGACCAGAAGAGGAAGGGAAGCGTATTATCTGGTCAAGCAGCCAGCACAATGTTTAACACTTAGTAAGCACTTCATAAATATTGAAGAAATGACCCTTCAGACTATTTTTGCTTCATTAATGTCAAATGTGTATTAAGTGTAGAAAAATCTGTAGAGAAGATTAAGAGATGATTAAAGGTGTTAAATGAAGAGGGTTTTTTTGTTTCTTGCAGAATATAAAATAGAAAGGGAAGACAATGCTAAGAAAAAATATTGAACCTTCAGATAGCTTAAGGAAGATCTAAGATAGATGGCCTCACTTGTTAAAATTAATACTAAAGAAAGGAGGGATGAGTCCCTTGAAAAATATATAAGGATGTAAAAGTGAATTTGGATACTATGCCTTTAAGCTACCAAGAAAGAAATTGGAGGAAGAAGGGAAATCTCCTAGAAGAGAGTTCTAAATAACATTACCTTATAAATGTTCCAAATGTTTCACATGGCGTGAAATGATTAAGATACTTGTTATTGTTTTGTAAAGACGCTGAATAAGAGCAAACAGTGCTTCAGAAAAGATGTCTCTTCACCTGGGTACATTGCCTGAAAAGCTACAAATTATCAATAAGATGTTATTCTAAATGAAATTAGAAAAGGAAGACATTACATAGATTACATTCCAAATGAGTTAAGATTTTTGTAGAAGAGAAATGGCTGTATACTTGTCTATTTCATATAATATTTATGCATTTTTCTTTTCTACTGAGCTTTTTCCAAAAATCATTTTAGAGAGTTTTTATGATTTCGACAGTTTGACATTTATATTCCAAGCAAAAGTGCTAAACTTTTTCAAGCACGTGTTACTAAGGTCTTTGAGAAAATAAACTCAGTCATTTGATACCACTGCAGGGAAATAGTCATCTTTCTAAATAGCATCAGCTATTCGCACACGTATTTAATATCTCATTTTATTCTATAATTATCCTACAGTATCTGGTTTTGTGAGTATGTTATAGGAAGTTACTCTCTGCATAGCAGTATACGCACTAACATATTTCTTTTCTCTCCTCATATTTGGATGGTATTCACAAGCATTAGATGAGCTACCTTGGTTTTCTCCAGGCTCCCTCTCTGAAGGAAACTGTTCCAACCATGATTGTTGTTGAAAGGGACCTTGGCTATTTCTATGTGATCCTTCCTAGCTACACTGATTGGAACAAGGTGAAACCTTATGCAAGGGCAAAATTTGCTGGCTGGTGGCCTTTGAGATAGCCAGTCTATGATAATCAATCATGATTATCCAGGCCACTTCAGATTCTTGCTCCAAATTCAAAATTGGGTAATTTTAAAGATTGGTTGGCAGTGGGAGAGGAAGCTGAAAGAATACAATGAAGCTACAAAGCAGAAGGAGCACTCATACACGTAATATTAGGAGAAAGCAGAAGCTGCGGATAAGGATGAGGTGGAAAAAATTAATCAGAGGGTAAATTGTCAGTTTGCAGTGAAAAAGTAGTATAGAAACACAAAAAGAGACAGCTGGAGAGTTTCTCAAGTTACATTTAGGTTAAAATCCAATTGACTGCTGTTGAGATAAAATAGTCCAATTCTCAGCCCTGGCTGGGCTCCAGAATGACTTTCCAGTACTTTCCAATACTGCATCAAACTCAGCAGTACTATAATTCCTTATTTTTCCAGGAGTGCCTAATTCCCCCCACTCCACCTTGCCTCTCCCCTCCCTCCCCCTCTCTCCTTCTCTTTTAATAACATTATATAACAAATTCTTATTATTTGGCTATCTGACTGAGCTTTTTTTTTAATAACCAAATTAGTCTAACATACATTGCCTAATGATAGTTTAGGGATAGCTCTATTTGTGGAGTATTGATATTTAGATACTTGTTTCTTTC
>NW_006435762.1:972306-1009547 GCF_000325575.1 Pteropus alecto | reverse complement strand
ATACTACATTTATCCTCTTAATTTACTCATTTTCCTCACTATATTTCCCTTCTTCCTGTTATTTTATTTTATTTTTTTCTGATAATTTACCACGAAATTGAAGGGGAAGAAAAAGGAGGTAGAGAGTGTAATTATGCATTGCTTTTCTTTCTGCTGGTGTACAGTTATTTACTATAGAAATTCCCTGGCCAATCAAAATTTCCTTAAAATTTAGAAAAGAATGATCCCTAAAATTCTACCTATCACTAACTACTAAAAGCCAGCCAGATTTTTTTTCTTGTTTATTTGATTTTCACTTTTTCTTTCCTACTTAAAAGAGAAAAACATACCCACAGATACTTCCCAGGTAACAGAAAAATCACAAAGGTACTACAATCCTTACCTGTTCCTTTCCCTCCATATGTTCAAAATACAAAAAGCACAGAAACACAAGACGGTGATTTCACAGGTATCTTTTCTATGATAAGTGGTCAGAATGCTGATCTGCACTCATCCCCACCCCTGCATCTTGATCACCCTCCTTCTTCCCTTCCCTCTATCTTTCCCAAATACAAAACCCTGAAGAAAACACTCCAACATGTACAGCCAGTTCTTGACTGGGCACCCCACTTAGCTGGGTCCAACGACTCTAAAACTGCATTTATAGCTTAATCTCATATTTTACAACAAGACAAATGTTTTCTTCCTAATTGTATCTGTTAGGAAGTATTAGGTTGCAGATAATAAAACTCTAATGTTTAAATAAATAGGAATTTTTTTTACATAAGAAGTCTAGAAAAAGGCAGTTGCATGGACTTTCTGAGATTTTTGTAGTCATCCCCTCAGCTACTCCAGTCATCATGTCCACGTTCAGGGCAGGATAAAAGGAGCACCCTTCCTACTATATCATATAAAAAAAAGCCTTCCTAGAGCCCCCAATATTCTTGCACTTATGATTTTATTGGCAAGAATTATGTCCTTGTGTCTCATGGCCGTTTCCACCTGTAAGGGAATCTGAGAAAAGCAGATCGTCTTGCCTGGTTTTGGACATGACGTTCTGCATGAGGTGAGGTTTTTGTTAGCAAGGAAGAGGCAGAGAAGAGATGTGGACAGGAAACCCAAACTGCTTGCAAGATGGCTAGAAAGAAAAGGTTAACGGTTGGTTCAGTAGCCTTTTCAAGCCTCAGAGATACATGGTGTTTGACCTTTCATAGAATTGCCCTTGACATATAAACTCTAAGAATTATAAGATTATAATACTGGACCTAAGGAAATTAGAATCCGACCAAGGACTGTAACAGTCCAAGCACCTGTGCTTCCCCGTCACAAATGATTCTATAGAAATGAATAACTGCTATTATGAGATGCAGGCTGCCCTGGAGAGGCCACAGTCATGGGCACATAGTTGGGAGGAGGAGTGCTATGTGACTCCCAGACATAAAAGCTGAAGTGACCATAGAGCCGGTGGCTTCTGTGAGTGAGATTCTCCTACCTAGATGAGAACCACTAAGAATCAGAGATCTTCCATAAATGTACTTCTTATCATGTCATATCCTCTGCTTAAAAATTTTCATAGCTTCAATGCCCTCAGCATGCACACCTGGCTCCTCAACATGGCTGTCATGATCTAGACCAGTTTACTTCTCCAGCCGGACTCCCACCCCTTTTTCCCAGCCCTCTTTTTCTATGCTGCATGAGCCATCCTGACTAAACTTTTATCTCCAGGCACTCGGTCACCTCCAGACCTTTGACATACTGTTTCCTCTGCTTAAACCCTCTTCCTAATCTGTATCTGTCAAACACCTAATCACCATTGGGGTGCCATCATAGCTATGAATTCTTTCGATCACATCTTTCCTGATCTCCCAGCTCTAGGTTAGAAGCCCCTGTATGTTCTTCCTTGAATCTTCCTCTTATAGCACTGCTCTCATAGCACTGTATAGTAATCCTCTGCTTATTTGTTTATCTCACCCTACTAGATTATAAGCTTCCTGAGAGTAAGGGCCAGTCTGGCTTTGTCACTTTATATCACCAGTGCCTAACACTGCACTTGGTCCATAGTATCAATCAATGTATGGAAAAATGAATGAATGAGTGAGTAAACAAATACATTTAAACCATGTTATTTTTGAGAAACTCCATTTGCCATAATCAAGTACCCAAATCCCCACTGGTAATCCAACAAGAGAAGCAGGTAGTATAGGGCTCAGCGTGTGGCAGGTGTACAGGTACTTGACTGACAGATCCATTAGTTGATCATATAATGATTTCATTCATCATCATTAAAAAATTACTTATAATGTCCCCATTTATGTCCTGGGTACTACAAGTATGAATGCAATATTACCTGGCACACAGCATCTTTTCTTTTTCTAGGGAGTTCACAGCATTATTATACTTTCCCCTCCCCTCTTTTTAAAATTAGGTATTGAAATGGAATGTAAAGATCATGTGATTTAATTTTTTAATTTTACAGATGAAGATTCTGAAACCAGAGAAGCTGAATAACTTCCCCCAAGGTCATACAGCTGGTGTTCTCATAGATTTGTATCATTTTCCCCTTAGTTGAAAACCTGACTCACTTCCCTAAATTTAGCATCCCACTTAGTTAATTTCTGAGCCAGACCATTTCCACAGCTATGTTTTCTCAGTAGGTGGATGAGCTCTTTTTTGTGAGCTGACTGCCCCCGCCCCCAGACACACATCTGTAGTGGACATGAACACAGTAATCAGCTCTCCTACCATGTTCATAACTTCCCACCTCATTCGAGGGTGCATTTTAAAAGCTTGCCTTTAAAGGACCTCATGTTTTCTCAGACATTGGCAAAAATTAATCTCGAAAATTACAAAACCAAAATACGTTGAGTAAATTAAGATCCATTTTCTCTGACAGCATTTGGTCTAGGCAATGATTGCAAAAGCTCCATCTGCATTTTGTAAGATGCCTTCTCTATGAGTACTTGCAATAACTTGATTTAGGAGTGTACTTCTGATATTAATTTGACTATTGCTGCTCCTGCCACAGAGAAATAGAGGCTCTTGGTCTTTACAACTTTTCATCAGAGTGCCGTGTTCGGGAGCACTATGTTCTGTGAAAAATATTTATTGTGGCAGTGTTCTCTCTCAAGATCACAGTTTTCAATCTTTTAAAGTACATTTGTCTCAGAACTTTGATTTTTTACAAGTTTTGAATTTCCTTTTATTGCCTTTATTTTTTAAAAAATTTTTTGCTCTCCTAGGTAGAATTTCTTAAACAATGGTAAAATGGCAGCATTTTCCACAGGAGTGTGGATTTTTCTGATTGTGTGTGTTTGTGTGTGTGTGTGATAAGTAGAAGATCAGCCCGAGGGTTGGAGGAGTGTGAAACATATATTTATATATTTGATGCCAATTCATTCCTCTTTCTGTGACCTCCTTTTTATCTATTAAAACATTCATTGAATAAACATTTATTTGGTGCCTACAATATGCCAAGCACTGTGCTAGGTTCTTAATATTATAATAAGTATATTATTGTATTATAATAATAGTATTTATATTTTACATTAGTTTAATAATACTAATAAACATTAATAATATACATTTCTATACATAAAATTTCTCATATATCCGTATAACCAACAATATTAGTTTCCAAAGGTGCCATAACAAAGCACAATAAACCAAGTGGCTTAAACAACAAAATTTATTATCTCACAGTTCTGGAGGCTAGAAGTATGTGATCAGTATGACGGCAAGCATGTTCCCTCTGAAGTCACTAGAGAAGGATTTGTTCCAGGTCTCACTAGTAGCTTCTTGTAGTTCCTTGGCATAATTCCAGTTTTCACGTGGCATTCTGTGTATGTGTGCATTTATGTATACATTTCCCCTTTTTAGAAGGGCATAGTCCTATTAGATTAGGGGCTCGCCCTACTCAAGTCTGACTTTATCTTAGCTAATTACCTCTGCAATAACCCTGTTCCAAATAAGGTCATATTCTGAGGTACCAGGGGTTAGAACTTCAATACAGGAGTTTGAGGATACAATTCAAGCCTTAACACTAAGTACAATGTCACCTCTTCCAAAGCCATCTCTGCTCCATCCACCATGCTCTCTCAGCAATATTTAAGCAATCTCTTCCTTAACTGAACCCACACAGTACTTCATTGATAATATTTTTTACCTATATGATTCATTTTTTAGATTTTATGCCCCTTGCTGTTACGACTCATGACTGATAATCACTGATATCACAAGGATGATGCCCTACATATATTAAGTCACATAAAAATATTATAAAATGAATCAATGAACCAACCAACAAATATCTGCATAGCCCATTCTGGTTAGCAAATGTTTCGCATGCGTGATCTCATTTGAACATCAAAGCAGATGTTTAAAGTGGGCGTGTGGGAATTATCATCTCCACGTATGACTATGAAACCCAAAGAAGGTAAATGTCCAGAGTTGTTTAGGTATGGTAGGGACCAAATTCAAATCCAGATTTCCTGATTCTGAACTTAGAGCCTTTGTTACACTGTATTTTTCCCCTTCTGGAGAAATTTTTACCTCCAAATCACACCTTTGCAGTTAGTGATTAGTGCTCACCCAAAGCACTATGTCTACCTACACTCCTCCCTTGCTCATTAGGCAACTTGTCTAAGAAGCTCCCAACAATACCCTCTTACACATCTCTCTGTTTCTATCTTTATTAGTGTGTGCGTGTGTGTGTGTGTATGTGTGTGTAACCTTCCCTTCAGACTAAGCTATTGAATTAAAATTGAATTAAAATCTATTGAATTAAAATCTACTTCTCTTCTAGAATAGAGGTTTTAATGCTTTATAAACAAAATATCCGATTCTGGGGAACTGGACATTCAGACTGTCTAAGATAGTCATTTTTTGACAGATAGTGATTACACTGTTTTGATTTTGGGAAAGAACCATTTCTGATATTATTAAAACTAGATTCAGACAGTGCCAAACAGACCAGGTCTTCTTAGAGAAGACTACGTAGTTGCCATTAGCTCTATATATACGGCAGATAAATTTTTTTTCAAAGTGTTAAAAACCACATATACATATGCATTGTATTTGATAACTGCCCTTGAAAATATTGATATGGCATCGATCTCTCTGGGATGGATTTAGACTAAATTTCCTAGAAGCAGTAGAAATGGATTATAGAATCTTGGCTTCAATATGAAGTGTCATGATGCGGATAATTTTGCATCGTTCTATTTTACAATTACAATATTCCAATCCCTCTGTGAACTCCGACCCGATCTCCCAGAGTTTAGAAGGAATTTGCCTTCCTCTGACTGTTTACTAATATTAATGCTAATTCATGTGCATAATGTTTTCACAATTTACAGACAGCTTTCACTGTGTTGTCTCATTTTAACCTTAAAACCATTCTAGGAGATAAACAATATTACTATCTTCATTTTGAGAAATGAGTCAACTTGCCCAAGATTATAGGGTTGAAAATGATCTAAGACTCAATCCTCGTGTTCTGACTCCAAATTCGAAGCTCCTTTGACTCTGTTACCTAGGATATGCTTTCTTGTTTCATCCCTTTTCTTACACCTCAGTTGCAAAACTGGATTAAAATGTTCTATGGTGTTTAGCAGATTACTCTGCACAGGGTTTTACATTATGGAGTACATAGAAGATACTGAGTTTTTAATTCCAGCTTTGCTGCTTTACTGGGTGATCTTGGACAAATTATTTAATCTTTCTAAGCCTCAGTTTCTTCATCTATAAAATGGTGACCATAATAGTGCCCACATCATAGGATTTCAAAGAAAATTAAATGAAAAAAAAAATTGGTATAAAATCTCAGCAGAAACCACAGCATGACATTATTATATTATACAATATACAAGTTGTATGAAGTTAAGCAAGGTACTTAATCTTGTTTAGTTCCATCATTAGTAAAAAATAAACAAACAAATAAATAAATAAAGACAATATTAAGTATCTTGCAGGGGTGTCATGAGGTTTGATAAAATTTATGAACGTGCCTAACATAGTGTTTGGCACATATTAGGAACTCAATAATAGTTAATTTCCAACCTACCTGCTTTCTTTTTCTCTTCTCAGAGGAAATCAATAAATGTTTACTGGATTTTCAGTGACTTCTTTCATGCAACGATTTTATGACTGCTTTTTAGTGCTTCTATACATGGATGCAAGTGTTCGATATCAAGGTGACTTTGACAAACTGTTCTAAAGCTCCAAGGAGAATAAAATGCAGTGTTCCCTCAGAGAGGCAACATAAAGGAATTTGGTAACCTAGTTCAAAGTAATTGCCCAGAAAGTGGCTCCCTAGTGAAAGCCCCACTGACAAACAGCAAGCCCACCTCTGACTTGAAAAATGGAATATTGGATTTCAAAGAGAAAGATTTGTTAAAGAAAAGAGGGCCCTCAACTGTTGGGAAGACCCATCCCGTTTGCATTAAAAGACTGACCTTGAGATGTTTTCAAGCACTGATTCTCAATATTCAGTTCAGTGGATCCTATGTGTCTACTGATAAAATCATGGTGAACTTTTTCAAAAGAGTAGAATTGCTTAAGTCAATAATTAGGATTTTCTCAATTTTATATCAACTTCCATATATTTTTTAAATTTGGCTACCACTGCTTGCTTAGACTAGAACTTAAAAGAACAATGATATGTAATTTATTGCAGAATTATACTTTTAGTTATTTTAGGATCTCATTATTTCATGAATTCTCAGTGTTCAAATACTTGAACAGTAAGAAATGCGTTATGAAAGTAGTTTTGTTGCTTTGGGTATTGTTCAGCAGATCAGAATAAGGCAAACATGTTGCCTAAGAGTTAACAGGGGACCTACTTTCTCAAAAGACAGGGTCGATTTAAAACCAACGTGTACTATTATACTTGTCTGAGCAACAATGGACATAGAGCTATATCTCATTCCTCTTTGCTTCTCTGTGCCTAGAGCAATGCCTGGGACATAGTTAGGCCTCGGCACATGTTTGCATCTTTATAGAATTGTACGTATGAACAAAAATAAAAGCTTTGATTTGAGAGCGCTTTAATAGCTTATTGAAAGTGCCTTGAAGATGCAATCTTGAATTTTATTTCCCTCATTTTCTTTTTCCATGGAATTGTCTCCATTTCTGATTCAGTGTCACCTATTCCTAGGCCCCTGCCCTACAAACTCAAATCAATAGGTAAATTTCACTTTCCACCCATCTTATTTTACAAATGAGCACACATTGCTCTATATTGTATAGTTTATGCACAGCTCTGTGTTGGGCAGTGCAAGCTGTAGGCATCAGTGAGGTATCATCCTTGTTCTTAGAGAGTTAGTATTGTGGGGGAGGGGGCAGAGATACACAGGCAACTAATTATATTGCAAGGCAGAAAAAATGTTGTAGTTAAAGTACAAACAAAATGCTGTGGTTGCAGAGTGGAAAGAGTAATTAATTCCAACTGGGAGGATCAGGGACAGGGAAGGAAAGAAACTAATATTTATTGAGGGTTTAAAAGAGGCCAAAGGCGGGGCTGGTGCTTTCTTTCCCTCAGGCTCTGGGAGGAGGCTGTGCTGAAACTGAGCCCTGGTATGTTTGCCCATAGGGTCCACGCTGGGGTGTCAATGTTCAAGAAGCAAGGAGACCGTGGGAAGCCACCCTTCTGCTGGTCCCAAGAGGCTGGGACCAGGAAGAGAAGCAGTTTCAACCTGAGATAGTTTGGTAGGAAATGGGGTTGGGAAGGGAAACTGATTTCAGCTAAGGTGAGGAAGTGGAGAGAGAATTCTAGGCAAAGATTAAGTATGTTAATAAGAATAGGCTTCAGTGTGAGGGGAGGGCAAAAAAGGGAAGGGGAATTAGAGGAAAGACAAGCTCCACATTTATGTTGGTGGATACAAATTACGGAGAGGAAGAAAGCAGGGATTGGGAGTGGGCTGGGGAGTTGTGATAAGGGCACATAAGGGAGTTTGTTCAGTGGCAAGAATGAGTCAGTCCAAGGTTCCAAAGGAAGCAGAGGCCAGTGGATGTACCAGCTTGCTTTGTCCACTTGGGTGCTTCGCGCTCCACTAGGCTAGTGAGGGTCAGCTGATCCCTACAGGAGAAGGGAGCAAGTATTGGTTAGTTTGTTAGGTTTCTCTCCCAATGAAACCATCCATTCCTTGAGAGCACAGACTGTCTTCACCATTCCCCAAAAAGCCTAGTGCTGGAGTGGGCATGTGGCAGGATTTTCACAAAATCATAATTGCTTCAGGGCAAGCAAGAAGATAAATTTCAGCAGAGTCAAAAGGCTAGTTATGGATTTTACAGTGCTGTGGAAGTTTAACCTGAAAATTAACCACACAGTTACAAAGAAGGTTAAAGCCATTTATGACTCCATGATCAAGAATTATTTCTAATGCTGTAATTTTACAGAAAGAAAACGGTGTCAATTGATTAACTTCTATAGTAATTTGTTAGCTGCTCATTATATTTTCCTGTTTTGACTAATGAAAACGTTTAGAGCTGCATCTTTATGAAGGCTAAGTAGGCCAGGGAGTTTGCCTTAGAATAATTAGAGAATTTTGCATTGTCAGCCAGTGGGATACCTACTTCTGGTGTAGCTTCATAGAACATTTTTTTTTTTTTTTCTATTCTCTCTTCCTTCCCTCATTAGTGTCTGTTATGGAACAAAGCCCGACTCTCTAGAATGCCACTATAAAACATTCTGCAAACATTTATGGAACTGATTCAACTGATCTAAACTATTATTAATTTACAAGTTAGGATGGCAAGAAGACAAATTTTATTCCGATGTGGGATAACTTAGGGAAATTTATAATATTAGGGCTTTAAAATGTTTTCTTAACTTACGAGAAGGGCTAAACCAGAAAAGAAAATTTATGGTAAACATGCCTCCTCCGTCTTTCTGTACTCATGGTGCACATCTATAATCTATAATGCCACTCTCTTCCTCTGAACCTAGATATGACTTCAGCATCCTTCTTAACACAGCACTGTAAACAGCAAAAGGTTGAGATTGGCATGAAAGATGAACTAGACAGGTAATTGCTCCTAAAAGACTTTAGAGCCCCAGGGGTAGATACCAGGTGTAATTTAGGACTTGACATAGAGTAGGTTCTTAATAAATGGTTTTTGGAATGAATGATAGATAGAGAGATAGATGAATTAATGGATGCATGAGTGAAATTTCTTTTTTTTTTTTTCTAAAAGTAATATGGGAATGCCTGTAGGATGCTTCCTTCTCTGTGTTGTAGGAAATGCATTGTGTATCATTATGTACCTTGCAAACACCAGCTCTTAGAATGATAAAGTGGAAAGACATACCATAAAGGATATCTAGTGAATTTCTTAGAGAATATCTAGTGACAGGTTTTCAGTTTTACAGATATGAGAATAAGGTACAGACAGGGCATCCATCTCGAGTGCAGGCTCCGAGCTTGGGAGCCACTCTGCCTTATTTCACATCTTGTTAACTGTGTGGCCTTTGGCGTTTACTTTGTCTTTTCATCTGTAAAATAGGGATAGTGATCTTGTCTGCCTTGTGGGGTTGTTGTGAAGCTTAAACAAGATAAGGAATGTTTACTATGTGCCTGGTACATGGTAAATGCTAAAAAATGTGATAACTTTTCTTCTTTTTCCCTCCTTTTTATTGGTAGTAGCTGAATCAGTACTGGTACTGTTGGTAGTTTTATCATAAGGTTTATCATATTATGTTTTGCTGTGTTTTCCCCATATTTTCAATGAATTGAAACCTTTTAAAAGCCATCTCCATTTTAAATACACAGAAATTGACAAAGAGAATATAATTCTTATTAAATAAGAAAAAGACATTTCCTATGTGGAAAACATAAAATTCCTGAATTTCATGCTCTTTTCTTTGGCTAATCATATCATTGCATTATACATAAATGCTCCAAAAAATATACATGTTCATAAAAGTTATCTTTAAATGATATAGTAATAAAATTTAATTTAAAAATGAGAGTCCTGAGTTGTCCTTTAAGAAAAAAACTCAACATTTATATTATATATTCAGACTGTTGGGTCAGTCATTAGTGGGTGGGTCTGAGTGGGGGTGGGGAGAGGAAAGTTGTAATTGGCTTTATGTTGGTTGCCAGGAAACATGCAAAAGCAGCAAGAACAGAGGAAACAAACAACTCCCATTGCTGGGAAGGTGGCCTTCAGAGGGGTGTACTTCACTGAAATGGAAACCTTGCTGCTGTATCATCTAATGTCTCCAGACCAGAAAATGGACTTTGAAACCACATGTTAATAGAGGCAAGGTTAACCAAAGAGCTTTTGAGAAGTTGCTTTTCTAATGCATTTAAAATGAGGATTAGATGCTGCACTCTGTGTCAGTTGCTATAAACAAGGGGGAAACTTTATACATTTTAATCAAGCCGGGTTCAACAGAGTATAAGGAGGGGGTGTTTTAAAATGATTCAACTGTGGACTTTGAAAATAAACTGTGGAGTTAAGGAAATGTGGGGGTCGAGGGCTTTCATTCCCTCTCCCTTAAACATTTTGACTTCTTATTGTGTACCTTGACATGTACTTTTATCTTGTAATTCTGTTTCTAAATTATGTTTCTTTTCAAAGGCACCTGTTTACGGAAAAAAAAAAGTATATCGTTGAAGGCAGTTGAAAAGAGGCGAAACCATTATGAGTTCTCCGAGCCACTCACTTGCGTTGAACAAGGGGTCACAACCTGGGCCAGACAGAACAGAAGGAGAAGACCACGGCTCATGCCTGCTTGAAAACCAGCTCAGTGTGGGCGACTTCGTCAAAATACAGAGGGCCTTCGAGGTAAGCATTAATCTTATTTACTGAAGGCTTTGAGTTTCTCATGGAGACTGAGATGAAACAGAGAGGTCCCCCAACTCCTTAAAATTTCTTAGATATTAAATGGTTAAAACAGGGAATTGAAAGAATTGGTCAGGCTTGGGTTTAACACCAGAGTAACTTTATTGCTCTGTTCTTCAAGCCAAATTATGTTATTTAGCATGAAATTGTTGGTGTTGAATAGCATTATCATTCAGGAAGGAAAATTAATTCTTGAACAAAATAATTTGTAGAGATCAACGTTTTTAGAAACCAAAAGTTATTGTTGTGAGTGGGGAAAGTCAGATCTCTAGGGTGACACCCTGTAGTAACTGTCCTTGCACGCAACATGGAAGTAGAACTCCGGAAATGCACCTATGCACCTCCAGTTTGCAAATGTTCTCCCTCCCTCACCATATCTGACACAGCATCATTTCAAAGCAGATTTTAGCACTTTATTGTCTCAAGATCTCATGCGCAGGACCAGTCTCCCACTTTTTGTAAATATTGGAGCATTGCCAATGAAAACATAATTTAAAGTTTCATTTTAATTCTACATATAACATAAACCTTGGGAATTTTAACTATAAAGGAATAATTTTCTTCTTAGTTAGTTAATTTGGAATTCCACAGCTGTGCACTGTAAAGAGCATACATCAAAAAGACGTTGGGTTTCTCATGCGGTTAGGAAGAAGTACTCTTCTGTGCTGTCTCGTTTAGGTTGGCATGAGCCTTCATCCTTTTTACTTCATTATGTTTGCTAAACTATGATCTCAGGGCTTCAGAAGGTCCTCCTGTGGTGCTTGGGAGTATTCATGTTAATTTGAAACAGACATACAATACTTTGGAATATCATTTTGAAATTAATGAACTATGATGAAATCTATTAGTTATATTAGCCTGTAGTTGGCACAAATTTTAATCTTTAGTTATCCAAAAACAGAGTTGCTAACCATGTTTTGTATAACAAGTTAGATTCTATCTGTGTTGATAAATTAATGTCCAGTAGTTTCAATCAGTTCTTTATAATAGAATCTATTATACTTAGTGCAAAGACATGCTCTGCCCTACACTTTTCTCATTTTAATCTTCATATTCATCCAACCTTATTTGTCTGAAAGATTTCAGTACTGCTCACATCCAGTTCCCCAAATGAATTTGGCATGTTTTGATAGACATAGCAAACATTTAGTTAGGACATTCAAAGAAAGGTAACAGCATATTATGACATCTTTGCCTCTGGAGTGAATAGAAATATGGCAGTTTTGTTCTGGTGCTAAGAATACAAGCAATTTGAATGCTCTGGTCTATTAGAAGAGTCAGCATTATAAAGTCTATGGATTAGAGGGTGAAACCGCTACAGAAGGTTGGAGGCAGGTATTCCTTTCAAACTACTGATTATCCAGAGTAAATCCATGTGAAACTGGTCAATTCAATCTCAAGATTTCTTCTTCTTCTTCTTTTTTTTTAAATGTTAAATGTTTCAAAGCCAGACCACTTATTTTGATATTACCAGTTGGAAAAGCACGTATTACCGCAGGACCAAAGGGGAGGAGACTGCAGTTCATAGCTTGCATGAATATAGAGAATCTAATGACAATTTTAAGAAAGGAATTAAGCATTGCAGGTGTGCTTTCAAGAAAAAAATGCAGTCCATCCATTTTTTTAACAGACTCAACACACAGGGAATAAAACAATCCTATGGCAAATATGCAACCAGGACTAAAAGTTAGGCCCTTGAGCCAACGCACTTTCTAAACACAGCATGGACTCCTGTGGAGGAATGATATACCAGGCAATTTCAGTGAAGTCCGTTCCATCTGCCACAAACATCAAGACCACAAGCTACAGGTGTGGATTAGGCTAAAAGGAAAAACTGCCCTCAGAAGCTATTCTGCAACACAGAACTCTGCATGCAGTAGTTTGTAGTCCAAGTACTAAAGACATGTTCTTGGAAATGCCAAGATTCTGACATAGTTCCATTTATCTTTTATTTTATTTATTATTTATGTGCAGATTTCTTATTTGGGCTAAAGAGTGGTCAGATACTAGGTGAAGTCCACTTTCTTTAATAGCATTGGCAGAGCTTAATTGAAAAATGGGAAGTTTGGTCTTTAAAATTATATAGCGAATGTTTCACAAATATTTCCAAATGAAATATTACTTACCATATAAATCTTAGGGATAACGTTTAGGGATAAAGTATGTAATGCTTCTGTTTATTGTATAATAGTACAAATGAGAATCACTTAGTGTTTAAGAGACAGGAGTCAGACTTCCTGGATTTGAATTCTAGTTTTGAAATTAACTTATAATGTGACTCGGCAAATCACTTAACCTCTTTGGGCCTCAGTTTCCTTTATTTCTAACATGGAAATAATAGAGTTGTTATGATGTTTAAGTGAGATATTATCTGGAGAGCACTCAAAGGAGTACTTGACACTTGTTAAGTGCTCAATTAACATAGGTATTACATATTCAGTGAATAGAGGTTTTACCACATGGCCTCTAACGTTCTCTTGATTCTGATTCATATATTTCCTAAAGGAAATTAAACTTCTAATGACACAACTATGCTTCTACATTCCTTTTAGTTGTGGTAAGAAGTAGAAGCAATAAAAGTTGCAAAGACAAATTCACATAAAAGAGTATAAAAGCATCATCTTTCCATCTCCTTGATCATATTTTATTGACATACAAAAGATTTTAATTGATGTCTTGAACCTCTTCTTCAGAGCAAAAACGTTACCTGGGTAGAAATACTAGAAAACTGGTGAATTTCATTTTTTTTCAAGTGATGGTGTCCAAAAAGCCATGTATCATCCTGAAGAGAGTGAAACTTGTATTATTCATAGAATTGTAAAATGGTGTTACTCAAATTTTCCTGTAGTGCTTGTAATGCTTAGAGAAGTGACATGATCTCTGGATATTCATATTATTTTAATATCGACTAAAATGTATTTTACATTTTCTTAGATACTTCAAAAGCCAGCTATTGTGGGAGGAATGATGGCTGTGGTTTGCTGCTTTTATAGGAATGCTGAGAGGTAGAAATTATAGTGCAACAAAAATGGAATGTGGGAAAAGCCCCAGAGATACTTGACATACATCGAGTTTCTTTCTAGAGTCTGGCTCTGCAGGGGTCTGAGTAGTCTTATTTTTGAATTCACTTTTGACCTCTGCATGCTGGACATTCTGCTCTTTGATCCTGAATGCCCTGCTGCCTGGGACTATAGTTTGCCTACATGGCTGGACTCACTGGATTGGGTCCTGACCTGCCTCTGTCAGCAACTGTCTCTGTATCATCTTCTGGAACATCCATCTGGCCCAGGTTATGGGTCCAGAGCCAGGGGCAGGCCCTATCCTGTCTACCCCATGTCTACTCCATGCTCCCATTTGCCCAAGCCCTGCTAAATCTTTAGATTTAAATAGCTAGAAATGAAATCTCCTAAGCAGTGGTCTCCCACACTTTTGGCATTAGGGACGGGTGCTCCCCTGAGAACCTAATGCCTGATGATCTGAGGTGGAGCTGAGGTGGTGATGTTAGTGCTGGGGAACGGCTGCAAATACAGCTGAAACTTTGCTGGCTCACCTGCTGTGCAGGTCCTAACAGGCCATGGACCACTACTGGTTCATGGCTCAGGGGTTGGGGACCCCTGTCCCAAACCATGTGTAAAAGGTGACATGTTTAAAATGGGCCAAAACAATTCAGTGTGAGAAAGGCATAGTAAAAATTCTAGGGGAAGTTCTCAGAGAGGTTCAGGGCTGGGTTCTCAGAACAAACTTGTCTTGGAATGAATGGAATCTAAACACAATGCACTTGTGCTAACTTCATCTCAGAAGACCAGAGAAGTTCAAGAGGCAATTCTGCAGGTCTGAAAATTGTGCTTGAGGTATAATAAAATGATTAAATCTCCATAGAATTTATGATCTCCTCATGCTTGATTGTCTTTGTATAATTCCCAAGATGCCCGCAGACAGATTCTTCCGCAGGGCCTATGACCTAGACTTCTTTGCTCCAGCAAGTCAAAGCTGAGAGTTTTGATACCCAGCCGGGCAGGCTAGGCTGTAAAGGGATGTAGAAAATAAGATTTAGCCTTTTCTACCTTTCCATTATTTGTCCCTCTTTCTAAACTCTCAGGATTCCTCCTATTCATTAAGGACCCAGTCTTCTCTTAGCCTTCTCATTGTCCATTGTACCTTCACTATCAAATTACCCAAAAGGACAGGACTTTCCGGATGTGTTTCATGTTCTAGAACTGTTCTTGATTCTTGCTTCTTTGCTTTATACCCCAGGAATCACCATCCCAAACACGTAAATGAAATCATGCATCATCGTTTCATTTCTTTTCCTCAGAACTGTTAGATTTTGCTTATCTCTAACAAAATGTGAGACAGTACATAAATTTTTAGATAAAACTGATAGTTAAAAACTGCATATTATGTTATCCAGTAAACTTCCAAATTAGAAAACTTTAATTTTTATGGAGCGCACAAATTGTGTAAAATAGCTCAAACATCATAGAGGTTTCTTTCTTACTCATACAAAGGAGAAAGCAGGTATTTCTAACTGGGAGGCAGCTCCAAGTAGGGATTCAGATACCCAGACGCCTTCTGTTGTCTACTTTCCACACTTGCCATCATGCATCAAGCTAGTATGGGGAGAAGAGCATGAAGGAGCACATGGAGAAGGTTTTGTGGGCCAGGCGAACATCACAACTGCAAGGGCAACTGAAAACTGTAGTCACATGTGTGCCCAGAAAACAATTTCACCCACGGTTCTTAGAGTTTAATGGTAAAAAAATTTCCTTTCCTAATAAACCAACATGTTTCATTTTGTAGATTAAAGAGAGTCATGTCCCTAATAGTGTTCTCTGTTTTGCTTCATCTTCCAGGAAGTTGAAAGCTAAATTTAGTATTCAGTTAATACAACTGTTCTTAGCATAGATTTTTCTGGAACAATTATCTGCTGTTTTCATTATGGCTCTTGTTCTTTTATCTTTGCTTTAATGGTCCAACCGCCTATGAACCTTCTGTTGTAACTGAATTAAAATTCTATCTGGAAATCAGTGGCGGTAAATATGATGAACAAAATTTACCATCTTTAAGTACATTAAGATTTTATAAAGTACTTCCATAGGTATTATGTTATTTGATCTTCTCACCAACCTGGAATGTAGTTAGAGGAGACATTTTAATTTTCTGTTTACACTTAAAGAGAATGAAGCTCAAAAATATTTAATTGAATTACCCCATGGGGCAGACAGAGCCAGGGCTAAGGGTAAATTTTCAACTTTCCAGCCCATTGTGTGGCATGGCTCACTCTATCCACAAGGCAACCTCCCTTTGGGATGTTGCTCTAAGGAACAGGATTCCAATAGGAAAAGAATTTGCATGCTAAGTTAATAACACACAGGCACTGTGTCCTGGTAACTTGGAATAAATGCATCCTCATCAAATAATCAGCAACTCCTACAATAAAATCAATGCAGAGAAAAAAAAAAGGAAGAATAAAAGGAAAAGATAAGAATAAGCCCTTTCTTTTTTCTTTTTTTCTTTTTAAAAGCATCTCAGTGGTGACTTGTGAGAAGGTAAACAAGTAAAACTTAATTTATAACTCTATTATATAGTACAGAGTGCATGCAACAACCTCAGTCAATATCACCTGCTTTTTTTTCAGAGCATTTCTGGCCCCAACTCCCTTAGTGGAATCAAAAACCCTATTTTTGATGGCAGCAGAAAATCAGGCTCTGCAGGTACCCCCCCTCGGTATTAAGGTAATCAAGTGAAGACAAATCTGATACCACTGCTGCTGGCACAACTGGAAATGCCAGAGGACTCTTTGGCAGTTTTGTCTGATTTGCCGGAATTCATGGATGAAGTTAGCAAACTATGTCATCACCAGACACAAGTGAAGCTGTATGTCAACACACATGAAAAATTATTCTTCCTAAATGCTGCTGCCTTTGTGTTGAATTCTGTGACAAGTTCTAACAGTTTCATGTCTTATTCAATTTTTCTCTGTGCTTTTGGAAGAGGTGCTTATAAAAATTAATCTGGATCAGAGAGGGTGATGAAAAGTGCTTTTGGTGAAAAATGTTTTAACCTTGAGCTTCTGCCAGGACTGGAGCAGAGAAGGCAACGAGAAAACTTGTTATAAAGGAAAGAGAAGGTAAAATAAAGATGCCTGTTGCTATTCCTTTGTAGTACATCAATTTAGCCAGACCCGTGAACTAACGTGAACTAAAGCCTAGTGTTTTCAAATTTTCTGAGAATTAAAAATAAAGAAGAAAAAAGGCACCTAAAGAATTGTAATTGGTGCCATTTTGATTTTACATTTGTCACATATTACCAGTGTAGCACAATGATGACACAAAACCCCGTCAACTCTGTGGCTAAAAACAGAAAGCCTCTGAATTGCCCCTTGGTGAATTCTGACTTTGCCCCAAGGCTCAGTCCCACACTTACTCAGGCACAAGTCTCTCAGGGTCTTTTCTTCCTTTACCATGTCTTATCACCATTTTGTGACTATGACTCTCATTAAATCTTGATTCTCTGGGCACAAGCATCCTCTGCTGAGGACCACCAGAGACACTGTTTTCCCCTACTTCGCCTCCCATGTGTGCATATATTCTTCCCCAATTCTCTCAACACATCTGAGGTCAGGTCGTCACACTGGTCTTGCTGCAGACCTGCATTGTCCAGTATGGTGGCTACGAGCCACATCTAGCTATTTCAAATGAAATGAAAAAGAATTTAATAAAAATTTCAGTTCCTCACTATTACGAGCCATAATAAAAGTACTGAGTAACCACATGTAGTTAGTATCTGCTATGTTGGACGGTGCCGATTATAGGACATTTTCATTATAGCGGAAAGTCTTATTGGACAGCGCTACTTTGGATCCTTCTCATGGTACCCTACCAACTTGTTCCACTTCCTCACTTCTGGCCACATTTATATGGCCAGGGGGCTACTCTCAGCCCCTCAGTCCCCCTGAATATACCAGACCTCTCATGCCTTAGATCCTGAATGCCGAACTGATTCTTGGCCTCAGAGATACCAGAAAATATTTTCCTCACACTAGTCTCATATCCATTTTCCCACATTTCTTCCTAAGGACTGTAAAGAAGGGGAGCATCCATTCTCCAACCCTCTCCCCCTGCTCCATAGGTGTTTAGTCTGGGTTTATGGTTCCAACAAGTCAGTAACAAAATTATCTGACACTAGATCATTACCCAAATTGTTTCAGTCTTGCTGGTCCTATTTGAGTTACTTGAATTGCTTTAACAGTATTTCTGTTTTAGAGCCTGTCAAATACTGGTGCCTCACACCACTCTCTCAGGAAAGTCTTCTCTCACCACCTGGGGTGGATTAGCAACTAAACATGTTCCTCTTTTCTCTTCTCAGAGCTTCCTGTATGTGCTTTTTGTTGCTCTAATTGTAGATGGTCTAAATAAATACAATGCCGTTATCTCTTTAAAGCCAAGTTGTAGGTCAGGCAGGCAGAGGGAAGTTAGTGTGAGACCTGTGGATCCTGGAGGGTGGAGACCACGGGTGCTGGAGGAGAGAACAGTGTCTAACAGTGGATCTTAGGGAAATCCTTCATTGCGGGGAGAGAAACTGCTGGAGCTTATATAATAAAGAAGCAGGATTATTTCCTGGAAGTAGATGGAGGAGAAGCAAACAAACAGAAAAAGAGAGTATGGCCAGTCATATATAATTTCATTCATTTTTACGATTCCTATTTATTCAACAGTCACTTTATTATTTAAAAAAATGTTGGAATGCATTATGCTCATTGCAGAAAATTCAAGTTACACATGAAATTCCCTTACTACCACGGCCACCCTCAACCACTTCAGTGCTCTGGGTAACTATTCTTAATGTTACATTTTCCAATGTATTTTTTATTAATTTCTATCCATATATGCACTTATACATACCACATATAGCTTTCATATAATATATTTACATGTATTATTATTTTTTATGCCTTCAAGGAGAAGTGCCACACAAATAGCTGCTAATCATGGAAAAAGATACTCAGGCTCATTAGGAATTTGATTTGAAACTAGTCGAAAAAGAAGATATCCTTTTTCATTTATTTTGGCAAGGATTAAAAAGATCAATAATATTTACTGTTGACAAAGAATCAAGGAAATGGGCACTGGTACTAAGACTGTAAATTGTCAAAGCTTCTTTGGTAGGCAATTATTCAGAATATATCAAATGTAAAATGGATCAACGTATCCTTTTTGAACAAGCAATTTCAGTTCTACAAGCTGTTTAAAATTATGACATGTGCAGAAAAACACATATATAAGAATATTCGTTGTAATATTGTCAATAGATGTTTAAAACAGCCCAATTCATCAATAAATGAAAGAATAAATAGTGGTATACTCCTACTACTCAGTTATTAAAAATAATAAGAAAGATAAATATATTGCTAAAATGATTTAAAAAATTAATATATATAAAAGATATATTGCCTGTGGGACTTTCTGAATAACCGTTTATTGCTACGTCACCCTGTACCATCTTTCTATTTCTCACTAACTCTACCTCCCATTCTGCCAGTCTTCTCTCTAACTGTCTAATTAAACAAAACCAAATCAATAAAAACAAATATCATTTTTTTCCTCCTCTTATTTAGAGCAGCTTGAACCTTTTTCTTTCTTGGTTGACGTCTTATATGTACATACCTTAGGTTTCACTTTCTAACTAAATGGGAATCTGAAAATATGTTCTCAAAGGTATTTTGGCATGAAATATTAACTTGGTATGTTTTTACCTTATCAGAACTGGCACAAATCCACTGAAAGACGTTGCTACAGGTTTTTTGTCTTCTTGGGAAGAGCTGCTTCAGTGGAGAGAAAGAGAAAGAAGCTGGATTGCAATGAGTTGAGTAAATTGGAGGGGAGAAAGTTGAGAGAATGTGAAACCAATTCTTCAAGATAGCTGTCTGACAGGAGGAGAAGGATGGGCAGTAGCTAATGCAGATGGTAATGTCGAGGGAAGATTTTTACTGATTCAGGTGATGTGATTATGTTTAAATGCTGATGAAAAGGAGTCAATAGAGAGCAAGAAGATGATGAGAGAAGAGATCCTCTGAGATGGTGAAAGAAGGACATATCCAGAAGAGAGCAGCCGTTCTCTTGTCACAGGAAGGAAAAAATGCTGGTCAATCTGTATGTGGGGTGCAGAAAATCAAGGTATTTCCCATCTGATTGACGTCTCCTCCTCTCCTCCTCTTCTCATTCTCCTCTTCTGAATTAGGAGTTAAACTTCTCTTATAGTAGGAGTTAGAAGAAAGTGGAGAATAAGACTAAGAATTCAGCAAGAAAACTTGGAAGGGTTTCTAGTAGTATAGAGAAAATTTTTAAGATCAGATAACATGTATTTTATTACAGTGGCACCATTCTGTCCATTTGGGTGGTCTTTGTCCATCAGTGGTCTACAGCCTGGATGTAAGCATTGAGAATGTGCTTTTCCAGAGCTAGTGTTTTGCTCGATACCTGGGATGAAAGGACAAGAGATCAAAGGAATAAGAATAATGGCCAGAGATTGGTTGAAGTGTTAGATTGTTGCTTTGAGAAGGATGCAAGAGCAGGTAGGAGCTGATAATTTGGTTGAAAAAATTTCCATCTAGAACCTGGTTTGAAATCTTTCTGACTATTTAGTCATTTCATGCTTACTTTATTGATTCAAAGTTCATATGTAAATTTTAAGTGTATCATCATAAAGTTTTAGGCTTCTAAATAAATAGCTTTTATCAAAACTGCATGATATCATTCGGGCATATGCATTCCAACCTCATATTTTTCTGGTTTATTGATTGACGTGCTCTCCTAGAGATAATCAGGTGTTGAAGTCAACATATTTGTGGTGTGATAAAAAGTAGTTAGGGACTGGAAATCCTTGGTTGCAGGCCTATTTCTGCCAACCATGAGCTATGTGACCTTAGAGAAGTCTTTTTTAAGTAACTGGGCCTCAGTTTCTTTTTTTTAAAATGAACGGTTTGATGCAGATTCTTTAAACATCATTCCATTCCTAATATGCATGAAATTCATGGATGCATCCAATTCTTTGACTCAACCTATGGTTTCCAACAAAGAGACAGAAATTGTTTTGAAAAATGTCTTTAAAAAATCTGAAAAGCAATTGTTTTAAAATTATTTTTAAAATAATTAAAATTGTTCTTAAAAAGAGTATATGTTTGTTCTTCTGTAATGATATTTCCAAATGAAGATCGATGAAACAGTTGTTTCTTGGCTACACCGTTCCTCTGGCGAGGCTCGTATGCTCAAGTTTCTAGCTTACGCAAAACATGATGGCGATAAACATCATTTAGGTCTAAAGCAGAGAACTGAAAACTTCCACTGACAGAGAAAACTGATATGGACAATTACACATCTCAGGGATTATGATCATCTTGTTTAAAAGTTAAAGATAGATTTATCGATTTTTTTTCCCTTGCAACTGCAATTCAATTCTAACTCACCAGTTGTTAGGAAGTCTCACTGTTAAAACTTCACTACAAGAAACTTTAGTTCTAAACCTTAAATTCAGTACAGATATTTCAAGGCTTGTGCTTTGTTAGTCACAGAATTTTAACTCCCTTCAGATTGTTGAGCTTTCGAATCATTGATATCATAGTGTAAATGAAAAATTAAAACCAACTAAAATCCATTGAAGCAAGAAAAAGAAGCAACATGAACCTCGGCTGATAGACCAGTCTCTCCTGTTCTGTTGTTCAATCTCTCATGAATGTTCATTGGGTAGGTGAAAATTGCAGGGGATGATATTAACTGATGCATCTGTTTTGAAATAACATTTAATCTTCTGCTCCAGGAGATGTTCACAGGGTTTGACAGCAAATTCTAATACATATTCATAACCAATACACTTTGTAACCAAGGGAAATTGAGGCAAGTGCAATAGAATGAAGCATGAGAAAACAGCATGTTAATTTTAAATTTAATTATAGAGATGGGGAGAAAGGATGCATTTCGATAGTGCATACTAATTCAGCTGTCACGAAACATTACCCCCAAATCATGCCAAATATTTGGCAGAAGAAATATTTTTGGTGAAGTGCTTAATAAAACTAGCAAGTTCTGGGGAAAACAAGATTCTGAGA
The DNA here is from genome assembly GCF_000325575.1 of Pteropus alecto. NCBI lineage: Eukaryota > Metazoa > Chordata > Mammalia > Chiroptera > Pteropodidae > Pteropus > Pteropus alecto. The sequence continues at coordinate 987,619 of NW_006435762.1, read as the reverse complement.
TCCTATTAGAAACTATTTTTCATGTAGAGAAAAAGAAGCATTGCAGAATTCTAATGATCTGAAGTAAAAGCACAAATAAAGAAAGAAAAAGAAAAGAAAGAAAGAAAGAAAGAAAGAAAGAAAGAAAGAAAGAAAGAAAGAAAGAAAAAGAGAGAAAGAAAGAAAGAAAGAAAAGAAAGAAAGAAAGACAGACAAATAAAGTTTTCAACCTAAGTTAAGGTTTTAGGTCCATATAAGATTTCTGTTTATGGAGTTTTTGATATGCTTTAAAGGTTAAATTAAGTTTGAAATTAGACGAAAAAACAATAATTAGTATGATTTTTGTGATCTTGTTACTTTTGGTACTTAGAGGACTATGTGTCTGTCATTCATAGTGACAAACACACCTAGGCTTCTCATTGAAGTATAAATACTTGAAGAACATACACCTTGTCCTTGTTTAAAGCTGGTGCTGAGCACTTAGAAGAGTTTTTGGCATGGAGCAGTCATTTAATTAATATTTGGTGAATGAATGAAATAAAACTACTCCATTTTTACCTTGTGTGGTGTACATGCTCAATATACATTTATTAATGAATAGATTAATGGATGGATGGGTGGATAGATGGATGGATGGATGGAAATACTACTCTAAGTGGCTTACAACTCACAATTTGACATTAATTTTCAGGATTTGGAAGGAAATACAAACTAACAAATAAGGGCAGTGATCTTTGGGTCAGTGACATGCAAACACACTGACAGAGAAAATACCTAGATTTCTGAACAAATTGAATTGTGCTTGCTCCATAGTTTTAAACTGGGACTTATATTCTTGTCTTGAGCAAGTCCTTATTTACAGAATAGGAGAAAAGAAGTTTTTTCTTTCCTTATTTCATTATAAAATATTACTATAGGAAAAAAGTTAAGGAAAAAGCAAACACAAACAACATTTCTGATAGTTGGTAGATTTTGAAAGAGTTAAGTGTCTGCTTTGGGAATGCATTGCTCTTTTACCAGAAAGAATGTAAATGTTTAGGCTTACTAGAATGATTTTTTAGCAATCAATTGGTGAGTCTTATGAATGAGAATATCACAGGTACAGGCAATCTCACACTTTGTTGATGGAAATGTAAATTTGTTCGACCATCATCATAGGATGATTTGGCAAGATATATTAAAAACTTTAAGAATGTGCAAATTCTTTGACTCAGCAATTCTACTTATAGGGAATTTCCCTCAGGAAATAATTGGACAGCTGAGCAAAGATGTATGTGTTGGGATGTTTGCTGCTGGGTTTTTTTTTTTTTTAAATGTAAAATAGCAAAGCATTGGGAACAATTGAAATCTTAACAATAAGGGGTTATAAATTGTATTTCTTCTCTGTATTGTGCAGCCATTAAAAATTATGATAAAGACCAATACATGTTATATAAAGCATAGCTTCATGACATGATCTAAAATGGAAAAGCAGCAACCAAAGATATAGATATAGATATAGATATATATAAGATGACCCCATGACATGATCTAAAATGGAAAAGCAGCAATCAAAGATATAGATATATATAATGATGACCCCATTTGGTAAATAATACAGAGATATTTCTATTTCTGCATAGAAAAATAATCCGAAAGGCTAATGGAGGATTTTAATTTTTGGCTTATTTATATCTTGTATTTTCTATAGTAAAAGATTATTTTGTGCAAAAATAAGTAATCTTTAAAATGTATTGGCACACTCACACATTGCTAATTGAAAGTGCATGATCTCTTAATTAAAAAAAAAGGCTGTCAAGTTTCTTACCAAGGGGATATTTTTTGGAAGTTTGCACTTAGGTTTTTAGTATTCAGTTTTCCTGTAAATTACAGTAAAATCCAAATCTTATAAAACTCAGAAGCTGAAGGGAATTTTACAGAGTTCATGTGTGTGTGTGTGTGTTTTAATAAATAGGCAGCTTGCTAGAACTGAGTATAGCTTCAGGAAAGCCTTTGTAGGCAAAAGGAAATGATTTTTAGAATATTCTGTAAAAGGGATTCAGGAAATCAGGAAGATTTTCTGAAGGTCTAAAGTTGTGCCTATTGAGATAATCAGCCAGACATTCTGAGTATATTAGCTTTCCTGCAAGAAAAATTGGAGGAAATAACTGATTATTTTTTTACTCAATAGTTAAAGGACATAGCAAAATAAGTTTACAAACATTATCTTAGGAAGAGTTGAATGAGAATATGTTTTCAAATGAATCATAGTTTTCACTTTTCTGCAGAAAAGGAGTTCTAAGAGACACCGAGGTACTGATTTTTACCTCAAAAAGATCAGACAGAGAGTCTTGCCTAATAAGAGCGAAAGGGTATACTTTAAAACACTCTTAGATAGTTTTTATTTGGTAGGTCTACATTCAAATGGGAACAAATTATTGATGAGAAGAAAATTTTATTAAAGCCATAATCATTACATTTTCAATTGAAGGGACTGAGAATTAATTATTTTGTGCTCTATGTTTTATAATGAAGTCAGATTTCCTAAATTCTTAATATTTCCCTAACTATTGTAAAAATATGCTTTTAAATTTAGCTTAATGTGGATTTATCTTCAACAGTAACTAATGTTTGAATAAAATTAATGTAAGGGTGGCCTTATATACAGATTATCTTGTTGGACCCTCATATAAACGCTGAGAGAAGTTATGATTGGCCTGTTGTCACACAAATATTTTGTAGCACACTCAGGCATAAAACCCAGTTGCTAACCAAATTAGTACTAATTTAAATATATATGTATATTTAAATTTCTTACTCTTATGTATCTGTATACATAAACATATATTTATGTGTACACATTATGTATACATACAAATATATATACTATATATAGTTTGTGTACATATATATATCCAAAGTTATCTTAAAGATAAATTATTTTTCCACTCATTTCTGAATTTAATACAGATTGAGAGTTTGTAACAACTAAATCATGGTATATGCAAGCTCATTCTTATATCGAAGGATTATTTTATCTTTCCTTCTGTGGAGTTACCTTTGACCAAGAAGTTTAAGACAGAAATCTTTGGCTCACATAAAATTCATAAAGTAGTGATGCAAGTGGATCAGACAAGATGGAAGCTACAATTACTCACAATGACAAAACGTAGGTTTTATGCATATGAAATAGCCTTGGTTTCTGGGAACAGTTAACTTTGCTTTCACTGGGCTCACTTAAGACAGTTTTATATTTGTGCCTCTGAGGAAGAACAGCTGAAACAGTGTGTACAGTTTCTGTTTCATGCTCTCATGATGGCAATGGTCATAGAAATAGGGCTTCACATAATCCTATTGTAGCATCTCTTACACATATTCTCGTGCCCCACCAAGAAGTCTTTTAGAACCATCAAGTTAGCATAGCAGCTAGCCACCCTGATAGATAGGATCAGTTTGCTAAATTAGTCATTATGTACAACTCCAGAGCCACACACACACCCTCTACGTTTACAAATGAATTTAGCTAAATCCTCAAAAGAGTCATTGCTGGCATGATGACTCAATTTATAGTCCTTTTATTCTTTAAAACTTTTAGCAGGGAATTAACCTTTATTCAACATAAATGTGCTATACTCACATTAAATTAGCCCACGTAGTATACATACATTAAATTATCAACTAATCTTGACAACAGCTCTAAGAACTAGTTATTGCAAACCCTATTTAGAGGTGTAATAACTGAAGCTGAGGCAACTATACAACCACACAATCTCCCTACTACATGACATTCTGGAAAAGACAAAACTGGAGAAAATAAAAAGATCAATTTATACTTTGTGATGTGTAAATAATGGAATGAAAAATAATGAAATGAATGAAGTAATTCTAGTCCCAGAATTTAAGTGGTAGCCACTGACAAAATGAGAATTGTGTGGTAAAAGTTAAGACATTTGTGCTTTTAAGCTTGTATAAAAGATCACATACTTTAATTGTACATTTAACTAATTTAATATTTAACTAATAAGCTGACATATAATAGAATTAATACATATAAGCCACATACTGATTGATCAAGGCATAATGGTTATTGAATAAGTTAAAGTATTTTAGTAAAGACAAATTCCTAAATTTTAACCAAAAGTATGGCAAAAACATAGTTTTATTTTCAAACTTAAAACAACAACAAAAAAACTAATGAGTGATCAATCAGTAACAGAACTGTCAGGTGTATTATACAATTTTACTTTTCTGTGAAATTTTATAAATTGGGAGTATTTATCAAATCTTCCCCACTGCCTATTGGCATTATCAATATACGGAAAACTATTAAGTTCATTGTTTAACTTAGTTTGGGGAAGAAAATTTGTTTTTTTGATTGTTGTTGTTTATGGTCCAGTTTCAATTTCATATTCTAGAATATAAAAAAGATCATTTTGGTATTTGTCAGAACAGTTTCTCGTTCTTAGAAATAAAAATTATTAGCTCATAGGAAGAAAATACTCTGAGATTCAGCTTTAAAATATTTTTTGTTAATGAGATACTAACATAGACAAAAGAGATTGATTGATGTCATTATGTAATAATTTAAAATAAAAGTTCACCATTGACTTAGCTTTCAGAAACAGTTTGTAGTTTTGGTTCAGAGGGAGTGTTTTTAGGGTCAGATTTCTTTACCCTTAAAATCTGGGCCACTGAAAAATTTTAATCTATTTAAACTTTTTAAACTGAAAATAATTTAACAAAGATAAGAATAATGGACTTCTAAGTAGTTCAAAAGGCTAGATACCAATTATTTCTCAGAAAGTTAATATAATTAAAAGCCTAGACTGACTTCTATTAAACACTTGATTACATAGTCCTTGCACATACACTATCTCAGTTAATCTCTTTTTTAAATTTAGACTTTATGTTTTTAGAGGAGTTTTAGGTTCACAACAAAATTAAGGGGAAAGTATAGAAATTACCCTTATATGCCCTACCAAAACATGCACAGCCTCCCTCATTATCAACATTTTCCACCAGAGTGGTACATTTGTTACAATTGATGAATCTACACAGACACATCATAATCACCCAAAGTCCATAGTTTTCATTAGGGTTCACTCTTGGTGTTGTACACTCCATGAATCTGAACAAATGCATAATGATATGTATCTATCATTATGATATCATACAGAGTAGTTTCACTACTCTGAAAAGCCTTTGTGCTTTGCTTATTTCTCTCTCCCCCACTCCTCTAATCCCTTGGCAACCATGGATCTTTTTATTGTCTCCAGTTTTGCCTTTTCCAGAATGTCACATAGTTGGAATCATAGAATATGTAACCTTTTCAGATGGGCTTCTTTCACTTAGTAATATGCCTTTAAGTTTCCTCCATATCTTTTCATGAATTGATACCTTATTTCTTTTTAACACTGAATAATATTCTGTTCTCTGGATGTACCACAGTTTATTTATCCATTCATCCACTGAAGGGCATCTTGGTTACTCCCAAGTATTGGCAATTTTGAATAAAGCTGCTATAAACATCCATGTGCAGGCATTTGGTACACAGAAGTTTTCAGCTTCTTTGTGTAAATACCAAGGAGTGTGACTGTTGGATCTATGTATGTTAAGAGTATGTTTAGTTTTGTAAGACACTGCCAAACTGTCTTCCAAAGTGACAGTGCCATTTTGCTCTCCCACCAACACAGCTGAAAGTTCCTGCTGCTCCGCATCCTTGCCAGCATTTGGCATTGTCAGTATTCCAGATTTTGGCCATTCTAGTAAGTGTGTTGTGATATCTTGTCATTTTAATTTTCATTTTTTTGATGACATATGATTTGGAGCATCTTTTCATACACTTATTTGTCACCCCTATATCTTCTTTGCTGAGAAGCTATATTAAGGTCTTTCACCCATTTTTATTTGTATTATTTGTTTTCTTATTGTTGAATTTTAAAAATTCTTTGTACATTTTAGGTGAGTTCTTTGTTAGATCCTTCTTTTGAAAATATTTTCTCTCAGTCTGTTCTTGTCTTCTCATTCTCTTAAAATTATATTTTATAGAGCAAAAGTTTTTAATTTTAATGAAGTTCCTATTATGAATTCTTTCTTTTATGGTTTGTGCCTTTTGGCATATTGTATCTCAAAAATTATCACCAATCTCAAGATCATCTAGGTTTGCTTCTATGTTATCATCCAGGAATTTTATAGTTTTGTGTTTTACATTTACGTCTGTGATACATTTTGAGTTCAGTTTTGCAAAGGATATAAGGTCTGGATCTAGATTTATTTTATTTTATTTTTTTACCATGCTGATGTTCAGTTATTCCAGCAGCATTTGTTGAAAATATTATCTTTTCCCCATTGTACTGCCTTCTTTGTCAAAGATCAATTGACTATATTTATGTGGATCTGGTTCTGAGCTCTCTATTCTGTTCCATTGATCTATTTGTCTTTTCTTATGCCAAAACCATTCTGTCGTGGTTACTATAGCTGTATAGTAAGTCTCGAAGTTGGGTAGAGTCAGTCTTCCAACTTTGTCCCTGTTTGTCGATATTATGTAAGCTCATTTAGGTCTTTTGCCTCTTTGTATAAACTTTAGAATCAGTTTGTTGATAACCACAAAAGAACTTGTTGGGATTTTCATTGGAATTTCATAGAATCTTTGGATTATTTTAGGAAAAACTGAGATCTTGACAACATTGAGTCTTTTTGTTCATGAACATGGAATTTGTTTAGTTCTTGATTTCCTTAATTGAAGTTTTGTAGTTTTTCTCATATAGATCTTATACATATTTTGTTAGGTTTATACGTAAGTATTTCATTTTTTTGGATGCTAAAGTAAAGAGTTATTGTGTTTTTAATTTCAAATTCCACTTGTTCATTGTTGGTATATAGGAAAGCAATTGACATTTGTATATTAGCCTTGTAGCCTACAATTTTGCTATAATCACTTATTAGTTCCAGGAGTTGTTTTTAATCAGTTCTTTCAGATTTTCTGCACAGATGATCATACAATCTATGAACAAACACAGTTTTATTTCTTCCTTCCCAATCTTTATACCTCTTTTCTTTTTTTAAAACCTTACTGCATTAGGTAGGGCTTCCAATATGATATTGAAAAGCAATGGTGAGAAGGGACATCCTTGTCTTGTACCTGATCTTAGTAGGAAAGCTTCAAATTTCTCACCATTAAGCATCATAATAGCTGTATGTTTTTTGCAGATATTCTTTATCAAGTTCAGAAAATTTCCTTCTAGTCTTAGTTTACTGAGAATTTTATCATGAATAGGTATTGAATTTTGTCAAATACTTTCTCTGCATCTATTGATATGTCAGTTAATTTTCACAACAATTTTCTTGCAACTGATTTCCATGTTTATTTCACAGATGGGGAAATTAAGGCTCAGCAGTGAAGTAACTTTTCAATAGTTCCCACAATTACTGGTGGAATCAGAATTAAAACTGCAATTCTTTTACCTGCTCTACAATATGCTGCCTCTCAGCTCTATCAATCATGACTCTTTGGCTCTATGGTAGTAGGAAAAGTAGATTCTCTCATTGTGAATCTCAACAAACTAAACAGTCTATCAATATTGTAATAACTATATATAGTAGCAGGTGGGCACTAGAGTAATCGGGGGGAGGGGATCACTTCGTAAATTATTTATATAAATGTCTAACCACTATGCCATACACCTGAAACTAATGTAAAATAATATTGAATGTCAATTCTAATTAAAAAATTAAAATTTAAAAAATTAAGATATGTACTTATTTGAACTACAGATGATTATCATTATTCATGAATTCTGTTTTTATAAATTTGCCCACTTGCTAAAATTTATTCATACCCCCCAGATCAATACTTAAGGATCTTTTATGATCATTCACGGACATATACATATAAGGTGGCAAAAAATTTCAGTCTTCCAATGTGCATATTTCAGGCTGAGGTCAAACAGGGTGACCCGCTGCCTTCTTATTCGTGCTCTCTTATTATAAACAAGTATCTTATTTGTGGTTTCCTCAAAGCTTTTTGCATTTTGTGCTTTTTGCATTTTGTGCTTTTTGTTAATGATTTTACTCTTTAAAAAGGCCCCAAAAGAAGCGGTAAAGTTCTGCCTAGTGTTTCTAAGTGCAAGGAAGCTGTGATGTGTCTTCTGGAGAAAATACATGTGTTAGATAAAGTCTATTCAATTATGAGTTACAGTGCTACTGGCCATGGATTCAATGCTAATGAATTAACAATATATATTAAGTAAGATGTCTTTCAACATTAAACAAAATGATGAACTGATCAGTTGATGAAAATACTGTGATCGGAGGCTCAAAGAACCCTAACCCTTTATTTCCCCTAGGAGCAATGGCTCAGTGTCTGCTAATTTAGTGTTTGTAGAGACTTTATAGAATGTACCTACCATGAATAATAAAACACAACTGTATGTGGTTTCACTGGTCTTTGTGTATATTTACAGGAGGGAACTTCCTGCCCTTGGATTAAAGTTTCACTGTGGTGCAATTTTACTTGATGTGTTAAGCTTTCTTCAGGGATTCACCTACTTTCTGTATACCACTGTATTAACTTACTATTGATGTTATAGCAAATTACCACAAACTTAGTAGTTTAAAACATACAACTTTATTGCTTTACAATTCCAGAAGTTAAAAGTTCCAAAATGTGTTTTATAGGGCTAAAATCAAGGCAGTGTCAGAATCGTCTTCATTCTGGAGGTTCTAGGGGAGAAACTAGCCTTTTCGACTTCTTGAAGCTGTCTGCATTCCTTGACGAATAGTCTTGCATCACTCTGACCTCGGCTTCTATCATCATATTAAATCTCTGACTCTCTTGCTTTCCTCTTCCAGTTATAAGGACATTTGTTATTGACAATGTCAGCTCATAACCTTATCAATTATTTGTTCCCCAGCCCAATTTCATTTACGTATAGTACTGTTATAAGGCAAAAGATGTTTTTCTTTACACTGTGGAAGAATTATTGATTAGATCCATCTTTGGAGATAGCACGGTGTTCTGATACTAATGATACTTTCACTGTTGTCTTGTTTTTATTCCTGTTTGTAGCCCCTAGAGCCAAGTCAAACCATTTGCATGTCCAGAGAAGAGTTTATGCAAAGGATGCCAGAAATTGTTGGTTGGGGCACAAAGGAAGAGTATGGGAAGCTCTTTGACAAAGTGGATGTGGTCCAAGATGGATTCATTAATTGGGACAAGCTGACTTCATTTATGCTGTTAGCACTTTATGAGAATGATGAACGAGCAAAGGCGACCGTCGTTCCCCAGTGGAAAGAACTTGAATTCCTCCCAGTGAAACACAAGGACACCATTCAAAAAGTAATTTTCTTAAAAAGTTCGAGTCGTTATCTGACCATCAGTAAGGAAGGTTTATTAGGAATCTGGGGAGAGAATTTAAAACTGCAAGAAACACTTCCCATCACTTCAGATGCCATCAAGCTTAAACACCTGTGGGTGACAAGTCTGGTTTCTCTGGAAAATGTAAACAAGGTACAAAGTTTTGATAAATAAATTTACTGTTTGTAAAAAGGGAAAAATGATGGGACAGGGCTTTCGATCAATATCAGCTATAACACTAGTAGTGACAGAAAACTGCATTATTCTTCTGTGCCTCTCACCTGACCTGGAGGGAATGCAAGTAGAGCCAAGGGAGCTACTTGATTTACTAAGCCATTCTCTTGTGTGCCTTTAAACTACATGGCTGATACTGACTCAGAGTCTTGGTTCTGTTCCAAATGTGGCCATGCTGCATTACTAGCTAATAAGACCTTTACGATTGTATAGTTTACAGCAGAATCATGAATCTAAATGCAGATTTGAGAGGCTCTAATAGTACAAGGAACAACTGAGTGCCATTACAGAGAATTACTTCTTTGATTTTGATGATTTTGACCACTGTGCTAATCGGTTTCTTAATTCTGATGTGTAGATCCCACTCAGATCAAATAGCCTTATATAACTATACCTATGAGCAAAATAACATACTGAAAGAAAAATCGGTTTTGTGGGGGAAGGATGCAGCTTAAAGAATGCATATTTTTAATATCTTATATTAACCAGTGGTAAATTTCACTTTGAAAATTTTAAGCACACACACAAGCAGAGATAATAGTATTAAGAACCTATATCTACCCTCAACCATTTTCCAATTCACAGCCAATCTTGTTTCGTCCACATCACCCCTCTATTGAAATTCAAAATATCCATTTAATCTGTAAATATTTGGTATTTTCAAAATATGTCTTTTTTTAGTATAATCACTATAATGCCATTATCCCATTTAATATAAATAGCAATGATTCCTTAATTTCATCAAATATCCAGCCATGTACATATTTCCTTGTCTTATGATTTTTAATAGCTTATTGTTTATTTGATAGTTTGTTTGAACCAAGATCTGAGTAAAAAGTCCAATCATTGTGAATAGTTGATGTGTCTCTTTTGAGCTACATATTTTTCTCCATCTCTTACTTATTCTTGCATTTTTTTGTTGTTGCAGTTGATGTTTTTATTAGAGTCTAGGTGTTTGTCCTTTAGACTCTCCCACAGTCTAGATTTTCCAGATTGTATTTACATGGGGTTGTTTAACATGTCCACTTGTTCTCTGTATCTCCAGTAAATTGGTAGCCAAGTCTTAAGCCTTGATATAGGTGTTTCTCAATCAAGAGGCACAAAATGCTAGTTCTCTCTCTTTTTGGGATGTTAGCAATTATTGCTGATTACTCCTAGATTCATCAATTTATTCAGGGTTGCAAGATGATGACATTTTAATTTCATCACTTCCTCTTCCTTTATAAGCTGGAATACCTCTATGAAAAGAAATTCCCTTTGTCAATTATTTACCTATTATGTAGTACAAATTGTAAAATAAAGGCAGAATAAATGACTAATTTTTTACTTCTATTTACCAGTATCCAAAATTATGAGCTGGTTTTTTAATATCCTCTAAAGAGACAAAATGAGTTCTATGATCATTAATGTTATCAATATGATTACAAACTCATGGGTTTAAACAATTGTGTTAATCCACTGAGTTATTATCCCAACCCCCAAATTGTACTATCTTCGGACAATGAAACTAATGTAAGTCAGATTCTGAGTCTTTTTTGATATAACACTAACAGTCTTTGAAATCTTTGCTTCCTGGTATGACAAGATCTTCCAGGAACATCTTGTATATTTATTATGCTAGAATAAATCAGCCATTTCTCCAAAGAGCCAGTTTCTTTTTAGTGGGAAATAGCATGCTCTACTACCTGGAACCATAAAGAATAATCATCATCATCATTAGCCTCCAATGTGACAGGCCCTTCTCTATTAATCTTCTCAAGATCACCATGAAGTGGATATTATTTTCACTTTAAGAATTAGAGATTGAACAAGGAGAGGTTGCGAAATTTGCCCCATGTCACACAGGATGTAATTAGTGTTGCAAGATTTGTAAATGGAAGTAGCCTGATTTCAGAACCTGTGCTTGTCTTTGCTGTGTCCATAGTGGTTGCTACATCATAGTCATATCCAGTTTCTTCTTGCAAAGGGTCTGGTGCTAATGCTTAACTGGTATGAGTTACAAGATAGTTCTAGTCCAGATTTTTTAAATATCTGTGTACAGTATTCTCTTATTATCATGTAATGTCTGTATTGCTATGTTATATATTGATTGTGTTGTGCTGTTTCTTCTTTCCAGGACTGATAACTAAATCTTAGACTTTGTACTTACCAACATAGAAGCTAAAGGAATGTTGCTTTTTCTTCTTTTTAAAAATAGCTTTATTGAATTATAATTACACAATATAAACTGCACATACTAAAGTATCTGAATTAATGGATTTTAATACATTTATATACCTGTGAAAAACCAACAGTACAATGAAGATAATGAACATTTTCATCACCCTCAAAAGTTTCCTTGTGCCCTTTTGTAATCCTCCCTCTAGCCCGCTCCCCTCTTTCTTTGTCAGGTAATGACTAATATGCTCTCTGTTACTGTAGATTAGTTTGCATTTTCTAGGCGTTTGCATAATTGACATCATACAGTGTGTACTCCTTTTTTTTTCTGACTTCTTTTACTTAGCATAATTATTTTGAAATATGTCCATGTAGTTAGATATATCAGTAGCTTATCTTTTTTGTCGTGTAATATTCCATTGTATGAATATAGCACATCCTTACCAATACTTGCTATGGTCAGGTTTTTTGTTCTCTTAATTTGAGTCATCTTAATAGGTTTGTATTTTATCATATTGTGGTTTTAATTCACATTTCCCTACTGACTAATAATATTGAGCTTATTTTCATGTATTGATTTGCTACCTGTATATCCTCTTTGGTGAATTGTCTGTTCAAATTTTTTTGCCAATTTTTTATTGAGTTTATTTCATTATTTATTATTGAGTTTTGAGAGTTCTTTATATATTCTAGGTATCTGCATTTATCAAATGGATACTTTACGAATATTATACCCCAGTCCATGTTTTGTCTTTTCATTCTTACAATACTGCCTTTGGTAATTTTATTTTCAGATTGTTTATTGCTAGGGTATAAGATACAATAGATTTTTTAAAAATGATCTTATATCCTGTAACTTTGCTGAACTCATTTGTTAGTTCTAATCTTTATTGTTGTTAGTTGTTGCTTCTTTAGGATTTCCTATGTATAATGTCGTGCCATCTCCTAAAAGAGATAGTTTCATTTCTTCTTATCCAGTCTGGATGCTTTTATTTCTTGTCCTTGCCTAATATCCCTGGCTAGAAATTCTAGTACAGTGTTGAGTAGATGTGAGAAAAGTGAACATCCTCATCTTGTTCCTGATCTTAGAGAGAATATATTCAGTTTTTCACCATTAAGTATGGTATCAGCTGTGGGTTTTCTTTTACATGCTCTTTATCTGGTTGAAGAGGTTCTCTTGTATTCCTGGTTTGTTGAGTATTGTTATCATGAAAATGTGTTTGATTTTGTCAAACTTTTTTATATCTATTGAGATAATCATATGGTTTTTGTTGCTTATTCTATTAATATGGTATACTACATTGATTGTACCTGTTAAATTAACCTTGCGTTCCTGCTAGAAACATTACTTGGTCATGATATGTAATCTTTTAAATATGTTGTTGGATTCCTTTTGCTAGATTTAATTGAAGATTCTTAAATCTATATTCATTAGAGATATTGATCTGCAGGGTTTTTTTTTTTTGTGTGTGATATCTTTGTGTGGTTTGGTATCAAGATGACACTAGCTTCAAAAAATGATTTGGGAAGTGATCCTTCCACTTCTGTTTTTGGAAGAATTTGAGAAGGATTGGTGGCAATTCTTTAAATGTTTTTTCAAATTTATTAGTGAAGCCATCTGGGCCTGGGATTTTCTTTTTGCGAACTTTTTGGATTTCTAATTCAGTCTCTACTCTGCTGAGTTTTTCTATACCTTCTTTAGTCAGTTTAGGTAATTTTTGTGTTTCTAGAAATTTGTTCATTTCATCTAAGTTGTCTAATTTGTTGACATATAATTGTTCTTGGTATTCTCATAATCCATTTTTATTTCTATGAAATTGGCAGTAATATTTACTCTGTTATTTATGATTTTAGTAATGTATATCTTTTCTCTTTTTTGGGTTAGTCAGCGTAAGTTTTGTCAATTTTATTGACAAATTTATTTACACTTTTAAAAATAGATTTTAAGATTTTATCTGACTTAAGAAGGCTACTTACCAAGTTTTTAATCAGTTGATTTCTGTGAAAGCTTCTGCTTGCTTCATAAATCATGGTTTGTAAAGTTTCTGGTATAACTATGAGATGTTGTAGCTCTCTGAGTCTTTGTTTTTCCTTTGTGATTAGTTATTTAGTCTCCCATGGATGGAATAAGTTGGCAAGTATATGAAGTAAAGATAGGGGAAAAAGCATGTTCAAATGACTTTAATGATAAATATTTTTTCTTGGTTAGAGTCCAAAGTTAGAATAAAGCACGTCTATGCCATTATGCTATACTTCTGTAATACTCTTAAGAACCCTCAAGGAAAAATGTTTGATTCGGTGCTAAGATTTGCATGTCTTCTTTGCATATTGATTTCACTAAATCCATCAGAAAAGCTTTCTGATTTTCTATTTTAGATAGCGGTGGCTTTTACAAGTAAAGAGATTTGTTTCTATGATTTGCTATCTAAAGAATTTCCTTGTCAATATAAACTCCAAGGCCTGAAAGGAACACCAATTTGCCTGGATTATTGGTATGACCCTCTAGATGCCAATGAATCAATTCTTTCCTTTGGGGACATAACTGGAAAGGTAAGTAAGCGAATAACAAGATCGAACATTCAATCATCAAACGGTAATTCAGTATAAAAATATAATGCAATTGCTTATGAAAACCAATCTTTCTTGTGGATTTTCTTGCCTAAGTATAGTCTCATTTTTCTTATTTAGAAAAAAATTGCGAACTTTTTTTTTTACCATAGGATACTTATAACCTATTAGATCTCAATATTAATAAACATTAAATATTAAATGCCTAAAATGATCTCTCATAACCCTTTCAAATTATTCTGATTTTCATTCATAAGGGTTCAGGCTTCTCAGTACCAGCCTCCTGGAAAGTGATTATTTCCTCTATCATGTAACAAAGGATAAAGCCATTAGAAAGGGCAGCACAGACACTCAGACATGCAATGATTTCTGTTTTCCTATCAAATTTCGCTCGACTTCTGAAAAAGTATTACTCACTGAATGACACTAGAATATGCCTATGAATTTTGAAGTAGTCCAGTTTGAACAATATCCTTTTGTAATTGTGAAGGCTTTTCATTCTTAACTGTTTTTAATAAGTGTATCATAAAAGCAAACAAATCGCCCTTAGTAATTTCCTTACCAACATTGTAGTTGTTCTGTCTTTTAATATAACTGCTTACATCCTTTAACTAATGTTGAATAACTTTCTATTAATTCAATATCAATTTTTTATTAATCTTAGAACATGGTCTCCTGGCAACAATTTCTCTGCCCATGCTTGTTTTTCTTTCAATGCTTCTCTCAAGGTTCAAGCAATTGCTTTTACGACAGCCTTGATTTCCCTGTTTGAGCGTCCTGCTAGTGCCTGTGAAGATGAAGAAGCCACAGTGACCATTAATTGGGCAGAACTGCTCTCTGGATATCACAAATGTTGTTATACATTAGAGCACAAACTTCATCATGGCGACTGGGTCAGGCAAGGTACTGA
This sequence comes from Pteropus alecto, assembly GCF_000325575.1. NCBI lineage: Eukaryota > Metazoa > Chordata > Mammalia > Chiroptera > Pteropodidae > Pteropus > Pteropus alecto. The sequence continues at coordinate 972,437 of NW_006435762.1, read as the reverse complement.
ATTTTAACAGTAATGAATGAAATGGTCACCTTCAACTTCTACATTTATATTCTAGATGAAAATGTTTCACACATAGTGTTCAAGTCTAGAAGCCAGTAATTGATTCTCTGGAGGATTTGTGCTGGATTCTC
>NW_006435762.1:920272-972104 GCF_000325575.1 Pteropus alecto | reverse complement strand
GCAGGAATTATTTCTTTTCTATCCTTCTAAAATTTATGCCTCATACAATTAACTCAGATGAACTGTGCACTCAAGAAATCTCAAGAGAAGAGAGAAAATTGTCACATAATCCATTTAACTTTGACCCAACTCTGATCCTAACTAGTCTCAACTAGTCTTTCAGGGATGCTTAATAAAAGAATTTAACAAGTTTCCTCAAAAACTACCCCTTTATTTCATTTACAGTCTCATGAGAAATATATTAGTTTGACTGCCTTCAAAATGGAATCTTCATAATTACCTTTTCTTCTTTTTCTCTTTTTTGATACAATGACTTGAGTTCCTGTGATCTAAGGGTACTTGAGTGGCAGGTCCTATGTGATTGGATTGTTATAAAACAGCATCTATAGAAAGCCAGAACTTTCATAAACCTATTCACCAATGAGTTTATTAGTTTCACAAGCATGCCTACTGTTTACAAAATCTGCATCTGATGGTTGAAGATCCAAATGCGCAATATCTGCTCTGATATTGCCTTTGGTTCAGATACTAGGGAGTATGGTAATTTTCTCATTTCTAAATTGCTGCATTAAATAATGCTCACTGAAAGGAATGGAAGCTAAGAGTCTCATTAACTGTTATACTGTAGGTCTATTCATAATGTACTTTGAAGAGGAAATGGTCAAAATGGGCCCAACTGTTGGCTTTTGTGGTAGTTTTACGCTTTTTGGGTTTTAGGAGGTTGGAACTAATTCTTTAATGCATAATTCATAATAATAATATTCTGCATGAAAAACTCTAGGTTCTGCATTTTTTTTCTTCAATATAAATCATACCATATCTTCAGTATCTTCTACCCAGCCTCTAATTCTGGAATGATATTAACAGTGGGGAAACAAAAGATGAGATTTATGGTCATTTACTATGTGATAGTACAAAATTTTGTGTTATGTTTTCATAATACAGAAACAAGAATCATAGTACTAGAAACTGCAGGGAGCTATTGCAGCAGCTTCCAAACAAGCATGGTACTTAGTACATAAATTGAAGACTAGACAAACTGCAATAGTAAAGTATAATTCTTAAAATCCACTTGTAGTAGGTTTCTTGAAGTATAGATACTATTTGAGTTCCATGACCTTATGTCAACATGGATAAATACAGAGAAGTAGCTAATAGAGTTCTGTTTTTGAAAAGGTTGGATATAAAACAAGAAAAGTTTTAAAATTGAGATTGTTTCTTTCATGAAAATGAATAATATTTAAATACTCTCTCTATACTCAGAGAGAGAATGAAAAGTTCTTACTCTAGGCCATCGCAATTTCTTTTAAAAGTCTCAAAAACCCACCCTACTGGTGAAGTAAACTGCTCATGAGGATTTATCTGTTGAGTTGAAGGACAAGGATTTTTCTCTTGGCCAATGTGAATTCATTGCTCATCACATTTCTGACATATTCTGATCTGTGGTTTTCTTGTCTACTGACAAGGGAACATGGGACCTTAGTTTAGGATAAACAGTAGAGATTTGTGTTTATGAACTAAGGAATCCAACTTTGGAATTTAGCCTCTAAATTACTGCAATTAGAAATTGCCTACATAAAAGTTTTACATGTAAAAAACATTAGGAATCTTTGCTATTTAATTTGGATTACATATTTCTTCACTCTTTGAATTAAAACTCATAACTAAGTTGGTAATCTTTAGAAGAATAGCTGAAAAAATACATTTATTTTGGACAATTTATTTAAATTGTGGACTTGATGAGTCAATCAATCAACAATTATTTATTTATCTTTTATGTACTTTAAAAATGTCTTAGGCATTGAAGACTCTAGGAGAAAGATTAATAGGCTTAACTCCTAAGAAACTTAATAGATGAATAAGAATTAAAGACTAATATAAAAGAATTTATTAGAATAATGTACCATGGTACTAAAAATTAATTACGAAATCATTTAAACAAGATTTTAATTCCTATGATAATTCTTAAGCAGGAAAAGCCATGAGGAAAATCTTTAAGGATGGGTGGAGGTGCTTAAAAAATGGATGGGTGGAAGCAGAAAGAGAGAGCATGGTGAATGTGAATAAAGGTAGATAAGCAGGCATAATAATGATGGAGGAAGAGATGGACATGATTAGATCAGAGAATGAGTATTAAAGAAATAAAAGTGAATAGGTCTAACTGGGACACATGTTGGAAGATCTTGGCAACCAGGCCAATCCACAATTGATAAAAAAAAGAAACAAGCATTGAAGGCTTTTGAGGAAACTTGGACAGACATGATGCAGACAACATTTGGGAAATGTTTATTTGGTAGTTCTGTCCAGCATAATTTGAATGACAAAGAAAGAAAGTGCTGTCAGACTGGCTAGTTAGAAGGTTTTTGATCATGAGAAAATGGAAATGATAAATCAAGGAGAGAAACAAACGACCTTCAGAAACAGGAATCTTTAGGATTTGAGATCTAAAAATGTGGAATGATAAGTCATTATAGAAGATCCTACAAACACTTTAGTCTCCAGGTGGGGAATATTTTACTTGCACATGAATGTTTCACTAGATGCCTTCCTGGGCTTATTAATCGGTCTCTTCCCAGCTTGCCTTATTAATGTTGATTGCCTTTGAAATATTTTTTATTCTGTGATACCCCACATCTGCTAACAAAGAAGAGCACTCTTGCCAGCATTGTTTCTGAAACTTCCCTTACCTTTGTCAGGTCCTTGTTTTGCCTCTTTATCTATCTAATACCTTGCATAGTTTGCAAGGTTCTCAATGTTGGCTTTGCTCTTGGTTCCTCTTTACAATGCTGCTTTCAGATACTGCTCAATCTCTGAAATTTCCTACAAATTTCTTTACCCACATCAGAATTTTGGTCCTGTCTGTCATAACCCTTTCAATCCCAGAAGGGAATTTGAATGCCTCACATGCAAATCACATTTATATATAAACTGAAAATTAAAATAATCTTCTGAGAGCAGGCAATATAGCCTTTATTCCCCTTAGTGTCTACTATAACACATAGTATAAAGTTTTATATAATTTTTAAAAATTTTTTTTTACTGATTTTAAGCAATTTGATTGTAATGTGCCATACTTTTCTTTGTGTGTGTGTGTGTGTGTGTGTATACTGCTTGGAATTTATTGAGATTATTAGGTATATAGACCTATAGTTTTCCTTAAATTTGAAAAATTTTCTAGTGTTATTTTTTCCAAGATTTTTTGCCCCCCGCCCTTTTCTTTTTCTGAGACTCCCATTATATGTATGTTAGATGCTTGATATTTTCCTACAAGTTATGGAGACTTTTAAAATTTTTATTCATTTTTTTTTAAATCACTATGCTGTAGTTTAGTTAGATTCTGTGTCTTCAGGTTCTTGGATCTTTTCTTCTAGGACATTGCAGAGCCATTTTAAAGAGTGGGGCTCCCTTTCTGATTCAGGTGAGTTAGGATGCCCAGCCTAATGCCTTAGTGGGGGTGGGGGCTACAGACACCTGCGGCATGGGATGCGCCTAGTGGAGCCATGACATGAGAGGAGCTATCTCAAAGAGCTCTAGAATAGCTGGGGTCACTGCCACAGCGTAGACAGTACCCATGGAGGTGACACTGCTGTCACAGTGGATCTGAAAGACAGAGCATCAAGCCAAAGAAGATTATTCTTGAGTCTTAAGGTCTAACGGAATTTTCCCTGTTAGTGTTTGTATTTATTTTGGCTCTATTACTTTTTTTTTTCTTTTCTATTTCTCTTTCTCTCTCTCTCTTTTTTTTGAACAAGAGTACCTATCATATGCCTGTTCCATCACTGCATTTTATAAGCACATAACTTGTTTGGTTTTACAAGTTCACGGTTTAGAGAGGAATTTACGTCAATATGAAATATATCCTGAGTCTTACCCATATCTGATTTAGATGATATTTAGATGAGACTTGAACTTAGATTTTAGAGTTTATGCTGGAATGAGTTAACACTTTTGGAAAACTATGTTGGGATGTACTTTGCATACAAGAAAGACATGAATTTAGGAATGGGACAGGAACAGACTATTATGGACCGAATTTTTGTGTCCTCCAAAAAGTTATATGTTGAAATCCCGACCCTCTGGTATAATGGTGTTAGAAGGTGGTATTTTTGAGAAGTGATTCGGTCTGAAGGTATAGCTATCATGAATTGGATTAGTACCCTTATAAAAGAGACTTCAAAGAGCTCTCTCCCTTCTCCATGTGAGGACACAGCAAGAAATAGGTCATTTATGAACCAGAAAGTGGATCCTGACAAGACATGGAATCTGTCAGTGCCTTGATCTTGGACTTCTCAGCCTCCAGGACTTTGAGAAATAAATGTTTGTTGTAGAAACTTAAATGGCCTAACATAGTACCATTTCAAAAAAAAAATAAAAGGACAACTAAAAGAAATCTTGATCAATATTTGTAGAATGCTTTAAAAAAATTAAATAGGAGGTTATTTATGGTTAAAAGAAAATGGTTAGAGTGAGGAAAATATATTTACAAATAATATGTAGTTTAATACTGTATGAATAGATGTTGAGGAAAATGCAGTAGAATAGAAGATAACTCAGAAAGGAGTAAGTAAAGAGTGTAGAAAGGTGAGGTATCTATATAAGATTTTCTCTTCTTTCAAGTGTTAGATTTGAAGCTCAGGTACCTCTGGATGGGAGACCTACATCGGTCCTAACCGATGGATGAGTGTTTTTTCTCAGATTTAGCAATAGAGATTAGAAACCTAAATAAAACTTTCATTTGTTTGTTTGCAGTTCAGTTATTTCAACATGAATGGAAAGGAGGGAGGCTGACACAAGGCAGGGAGAAGGAGGAAGGCAGGCTGGAGTAGAGTGTAGGACAGTGGGATTAGTGTTGACTAAGCTCCTTGGTCTGCAAGACTTATTCTATCAGGAGAAAGCAACCAATGCTTGCTTTTATTTTTTATTCTTTGTACCCAAGCAACATGAATTGGTATTTTCAGAAATCTTCAAGAAATATTTTTGCTGATTTTTCTTCAATTGAGGAGGGAATATACAATTGAAGAATGAAAGAAATATATGAGCAAGTATAATAATAATGTTTCATTGAAGCTAAGGATAAAATATCTGTAAAACTGAAATGTCAAAGGAAAAACTCAATTTCAGACATAAGAGTATTAGCCTACTGCTTTAAGATAAGGTTCAGACTTCTTATTTAAAACTTTGAAGGAGAAAATGTTTTCATCTTGTCTAAGAAGTTTTGTGTCATATTTTAATGGAAAAATAATTACATTCTGAAATGCTTGTAAAGTAAGTACAGAGATTGTGGGCAACAGTGACAAGACATAAATGTCTTAAATCTCAGGGAATTTTTCTTATTTCAGTCCCAAGTAATTACTTTCTCTTACAGACAATATCATTGGAAATCATGGAAATCATAGACTGAAAGTGTAGCTGTTGAAAGAGTGAGCTCTAAATTGCCAAAAATAAAAATTATTGATTTTTTTTATTACATTGAAATGTGTTTTCCCCCCTTCCTTTGACCATAGTTAAGATAAGGGACAAACCATTTGAACATCTGATAATATCACTAATTGCTGTGCTAATTAACGGAGCTGTGCCAGAGAATGCAGACACCAGGTTGTTTCCATGGGGAGCCTTTATAATTGATAGGGACTAGGTTTGGAAGAGAAGCTAGATTTAGTGTACTTGCTTTGTGTTCCACTCTACGGTGTCTAAATCAGTCCTCCAGACAAAAAGATGGTATACCACCGAGTTAGCCAGAATACACTGCTTTTCCTGCTAGTTCCTTCACTGTGTTTAAAGTAGTTGAAACCAGCTGTGAGCTGGCTGCCTAGGTTTGAAGAAAGAGATCTCTTCCTATGTCTCGTTCTATAGCATGATGGAAGAGTAAGATCCATTTGTGTCATGAACATGAGTCTAATCAGCATTTTGAAAAATCATTGAATTAATTGCATTATTATTTTTTAATTTGCTTAACAACAGTGAATTAGATGCATGTTGATTTTAAGAAATGGTATAGAGTTCTTTCTTTCCTCTTTTAAATGGTAGTTGCTCAGAACATACAGAACCCTGTGGTTGTTTCAGAGAATGGGACTCCAACTTCAAAATGAGAAAAGCAACTGAAAATAAATTCTCTCAAACAAGAGAACATCGAAGAAAGTTCAAGGCAGGGTATTTTCCTCAGTCACATGACTCATAAAGTAAAAGCCTAGAAAATGATGATAAAGATTCCTACTTAGAAATGGCCCAATTTTCTACCCTGCTACAGCTCTATCTATTGGCAAATGATAAAAAGTGTTCTTATTCTAGCTTACTTTAAATGCACCTAATAGCATTACTCACTTGGTTTTGAGGTATCACTTTTCATTTTCAAATCACTTTGCCCACATTACCTAATTGCTATTACACAAAGTCATTTTGACACACACGAGGACAAGGATTGTTGGCAGTTTCCCTTAATACTTTTTTTTTTTTAAATGACTAAGTGGCAAGGGAGCAGAAAATTGGAAAGTTAGCATCTAATGGACAGACATAATCAAGTTTTCTCTTTCTCCCTCAAAATATTATCTAAAAGAAAATTAAAAAAATATTTTCTTCTACCAACCCACAAACTCACCAAGAATATTAGAAACAAATCATTTATTTTATCAGCTCATCCCATTTTGAAGTTTGATATTTTAAAAACATCATAACCTATCATTTTCTTTCCTATCTCTAAGAAGTGATGAAAACATTTTTATCTATCAGATAATTTGATTTTAAGAAAATAGCTTTACCTTTACCTTTTACTCAGGCATTTTCAGGAGCTCTGGCATTCTAAAATTTAATCAGAAACAAGTTAAATCTTGCTTTAAAATAGTATGAATTGTTGCTCCTCCAATATGTAACACTACAGGCCCATAAATGTCACATGGTAACCTGCAGATTCAAATCTTAAAGCTATGCTTTGAATACCAGAGCAGATTAAAAATCTTAATATGTCTTTATAGCCTCGATGGATGATACTTAGATATAATTTGGGAACACATGACAAAGTAATTTTCTGGATAGAAATAACTTAATTTGATTGTATTATAATGATATTATAGAATTTCCATGGATTTGCAGATATAATTATAATGTTTGTTTTATACTTTAGAGATCTTATAATATTGCTTCACTGTGCCAAGTTATAACCCTTAGCATTTTCTGTAAACAAAAGGCATATTTTCAGTGAGGCTGCTTCCTAATGAGAACAACTGTCATCAGATTTCATACTGTTGGTACTTAGAGTAAAGTAGAATAGTGGTGTAGCAGGTGATCAGGGACCTTCATGCCCTTGAAATTAATTGTTCCCTAGTGAGACTCAAAGGATTCACCTTTAATGGAACTGATAATCCTTCTTGATTCCTTCCTTCCCTTCCTTCCTTTCTTTTTTCCTCTTTTCCTTCCTATTTATTCTTTCCTTCCTTCCTTCCTTCCTTCCTTCCTTCCTTCCTTCCTTCCTTCCTTCCTTCCTTTCTTCCTTCTTTCCTTTTTCTTTCTTTCTTTCTTTTTCTTTTTTTTGTTTCTCCCTTCTCCACTTCTTTTTATTTTCATTTTTTTTTTTAAGAAGGAAAGACAGTAGATGCAAGAAAAAGATGGAGAGAAAACAAAGAGGACATAAAAATACTGTTTCTAGGGGACTAAGTGGCAATAAAAAAAATGAAGAGATCAGCAAAGGAAAGACTCAGATGAAGTGGGGGTTTGGTCTTAGAATGAGAATGTGGGGGACATAAATATAGCTGGTAATAGAAAGAACCTCAGATCTGGGCCTGGTATACATGTGGCAGTGTGGCTTAGGGGAAAAGAATGATGCAGTAGTGCAAAACAGAGCTCGCAACCAAACAGGACTGGGTTCAATCTCATTTCCAACTCCAATTAGCTGCCTACTCTTGGGTGAGTTTGGCTTTAGATTGTCTATTTCCTTATCAGAAAGCTACCCACTGAAGATGGTTGCAAGATGACAGCACCTGACATGATGCCTAGCACATGGGAGGCATTCAATAAACTATCCCAATAATTATTACAAGTAATTCAGAAGTTAGGGGAGATTACATAATGGAAGATGAGTAAGAAACACGCCATCCGGGCAAATTCTAAACAGAGTAGAAAAATAGACTGTTTTGGTCTTTAGCAGTACTTCACATTTCACGACACACTTCATGGTGATTATTCTGTGTGCCTAGTGCTCAGTGAGACAGCTCTGCTTTGGTCCCCTTTCCTAAAGCCTCCTTTGTATCATCCCAGTCCCTCTTTTTTCTCTTAGAAATTATGTTCTGGCATTGGTTAGGAGAACCTCTGCATCAAAGGCCAGTTAAACTCATTTACTTTAGAGAAGTAGGAGCTAAAAAGAGGAGCCCAAAATAGGCATTGATGAACACAAAGGGTGAACAAACACCATTAACAATAGAAACTTTGAGAATCACCTGAGGAAGCAAGTGAAGTGATTTACAATCCAAAGTGGAGGTTCATCACCTGACTTCTTTAGATTGATCATCACTGGGCTTCGTGAGTAGGGGTAGGGAGAGTCCTGAAATCCTGGTATTTTATTTTTAAAAATTGTGTGGATATACATATTTCTGGTGGAGAGGGTCTGTAGCTTTCATCACATTTCCATAGGGACATTAGATCTTCCAAATTTGAAGAACTATGGATTAATTTTCTAGAGTATTAAATGATGGCAATAGTTCGTAGAACATATTCTACTGTCTTGCCACTTAAAATGTGGTCCTTACATAACATTAGCAGCAACAACTGAGGTTTGGGTAGGAATGCAGAACCTTAGGTTTGCCAAATGAGAATCTGCATTTTAATGTGGATCTTACCTCCAGGGTACTTGTGTGCATATTAAAACTTGAGAATAACTGTTCCAGTGGTCAAGAGATCATGCTGTATCTTCTGAATTTGTACTCTAGTTCTACCAGGTGATGGTGTCCTGAGCTTGGATGTTATGTCCTGGATGTTGTTATGTTATGTTATGTTATGTTATGTTATGTTATGTTATGTTATGTTATGTTATGTTATGTTATGTTATGTTATATCCTTGGATTTTATGTCCTGAGCTCGAATGTTATGTAACATTAAACTGTACCAAAACCAGAGGCAGAATGCTTGGGCTCCAGTCCAGAGTCTGACAATAATCAATTGATGATTTTAGCCAATTATGGAACTTGATTGGGTCTCTATTTCTTCATCTGTAAAATAAAAGAGTAGATTAGTCCTCTTTTGGCTCTAAATTCTAGAGTTTATCTTCTTTTCTACACATGTGTTTTATCACCACTTCTTATCTATTGAAATGAAATCTTTTTGTCAACACTTACCAAATGTTTTCTAAACCCTGAAGCCCACACTATTTTGTTCTTTGAAGTTCTGTTATACTTTCTATAGCACTTAAGTTATCACTGTATTATATAACAAAGTTTTCTCTAGTTGTTTGATTTACATATATTTTATTCTAAGCTTGGGGGCATCCAGACTGTGTCTATTTCTTCTCTTATTAATCTTATCATAGCACAGGGCACATAGTAGATGCCCAATAAATTTTTAAAGATTGCATGCCATATTTTGAAAGAGGATATCTATAGATGACACACTAGTACTCTCAACCTCATTTAGTCTTAAATTTGTCATATTGAGCCATATATTTCATAGTGAGATAGATATAAAGTATGTTAAATTAAGATATTCACATAACGTAAATATCCGCTCTTAAATGAATAAATTCCAGTTTTCATTAACTCCATAGAATAGGCTAGAAGCTAGAAGGTATCCTGCCTCTTACAATTCCTTGCCTTTAGTAATTATTTGAAAATATATATATTCATATGTATGTATATACACATATATACAATGTATACTTATGTATACTTTTTATATATAAAGCAAATTACATATATAAAGCAAATTAAATTCTTTCAGTAAAATAATAAAACTATTTCCAAATTAGCTACTGATAAATTATATTGTCATTTCTAGCACAACCAACAATACAAATACTATGGTGCTCACTTGGAGAAAGAGATTTAAAAACCATATCTTAAAGTGATGAAGGATGTAGGACATAAGACTCCTGTGTTAGAGAAAAAAAGACTTTATTACTCACTACACAGCAAGCAGCATATTTGTGTCAGTTCCTCTTGCCCTTAAGTCCCACAGATGCAAAGCAGATGGTCCCAGATGATACCCACACATGCAGTGTGTTATGTTCCAGGAAAGAAACCCCAAGTTTAGAGAATCTAAATCTTTTATAGTAGACAGGATGCATGCCCGCTTTTGCTCCAGAGGAAGACATTATCTTTATTATTTTAAGTAGTAAGTTTGTCTACCATTTGCTGTACAAAGAGATACCATCTCTACATTTTATGCAAATGTCTTTGAAAAGATAGTCTAGAACAAAGGGAGTCAATGATTTGTTTTCTAAGAAGTGCAGGAATTCTAGTGATCCCTTGAGAATTGTCTTCCAAGAGTGTCACTCTTGATTTTTTGTAATATATAGATCAGAAATATTTCCAAGAGCCATTCTGTTAAAGCAACTCTCCTTAAGCTATGCAAAGTTACAACATCTCTTTCTGTGTAAGGCAGGAATTTGATCTTGAAGTCAAATCAGAAATCCTTCAACTTTAGGCACAAATCATGGAGCAAAATGCAAAGAACTTCCATCTAACCATGGAGGGCAGCAGTAGTTAGAAGCTGGGGCAGGAGCAGCTATGGCTCTTTGCCTTTGGAGCATGTGAGCCTGACATAAATGGAAAGGCAGCAGGATCACTTTCCTTGCTTGGAAAATGGGATTATTCTCCAGAACATCTGGTACTGGGTCATTGGGATTGCAGGAATAGCCATTTCACTTAAATCTAGCTGTGTTTGTAACTCTTGGCAGGGCACTGATCCCTGGCCATGCTACTCTCAAACATTCTGTCTAGATCAGCCACAACTTAAATAAACCATGGTTTGGGCATGAGCTGAACTTTTGAGAACAGCAGATGGCTGCTCAACTCCTGTTTGACTGCTTCAGACCCAGGAGGAAGAACCCAGGGATGTGGCCAATTACTCATCTTAGTTCTCCAGAGTCCTGTATAATTAATGTGATTAATATTGTTTTTTGCCATGTGTTCCAATTAAAAAAAAACAAAGTATCTTTAGGTTTGGTTAAAAGTTTGAATGTGGGCTTTGCTGGAACTTTTCGCTGTAAGTTCTTTAATGGGAAGCGGGGGAAGGGGTTAATAAGGTATTTTCTTGAGCGTCAGGTTGTGTTATAATATGAGTTTAATTTTTAACTTTATATATTAAAACAGTTCTGTTTTGCTCATGTTTTGTGAGAAATCAATTAAAAATTCTTTTCTTTCTTTTTTTAATCAGTTACTTACAATGCATCTTTAGATGCTATCATTTCTAGCACAACCAACAATACAAATACAGTGGTGCTGGCTTGGAGAGAGAAATCAAAAAAGCATCTTAAAATGACATCCTTCAACATTGCCCAGGGCATTCATGCTTTTGATTACCACTCTCGGCTCAATTTAATTGGTATGTAAAATAAATCATGATAACTATGAAGGCCTCATAAACAGTCTGGAATGCACATTTGTATGCATGGAACCTCTCCACCTTGTTGCTTTATTGCCAGAGAGACTAACTTGAACAACTCACGTTTTATTGCCTGAGAATGTCTGATAATGATTCATTATGATGTGCGTTTTATATGAACTACACTGGGGTGAAAATGTGAGAAAGTGTCCCAATGTTTTAATTAGCATTTTTATTAGAATTAGTGGGGTAGTAAAATGATATAAAATGTTTGTGCAGTGTCTACCATTCCATCATCTTTCTAACACCACCAAATGTTTGACCTAAACAAATACATCATTTTTCTCACTACTACTACTACACACACACACACACCATTTTTCTCTCTCCTCCTACACACACACACACACACACACACACACACACACACACACACACACATACACACAAACTGCAAAATGTAGACTGGTTACACCTTTCAGAATACAATCTCTAATGCTTTCTAAAATTTTTCAGATTATCCTAGCTTTAGTTTACTAAAAGAGAGTTCTTTTGATGTAAATGAATATATTTTACACAATAAAAAAGATTAGTTTTCACTTCAAAAAATGTATATTTTAGCTGGGGAAATAAGCCACAAATGTTTTCAGGTATTAACACTTTAAATAAAATATACAGAAATTTTGAAAGTTGATGATTTGACATATATGATATTAGTTAAAACAGTACAAAAGTGAAGTATTATTGAAAAATTAATAGGGTAGTTATGGAGACTGAACATATATGGTCTGCAAAATGGGCCATATTAACCCTCATTCAATAATTATCATTCATCTGAAGAGTTTTGATAGACTCTTAGCCAGGGAGCTGAGTCCCTAATAACAATAGCTGACAATCATGATAAAAGATACCTTGAATATGAACTCAGGAATATGCCAACATTAAGCTTTCGAGGAGTATTGCAGATTTATTAGAGAAGGCTGAAGGGTTTGGTGGATTGAGTTAGGAAGGATTCAAAATATCATCCATTTCATTGATTGATTGATTGAATATTTCAACACCTTTCTACTGATAACTACTTTGTAGATGGCTCAGTGCTGGAAAAATAAGGGTGACTAAGCTAGGTTCCACAGTCAGTCCTAGAGGGAACAACAAACAATGCTTTTCTGGTCTTTCTGCAGACCTGAAGAAGCACTGTGCTCCCTGATCTTGATATGCTCCCGGAATATAGCCAATTTATGTTAAACAAACAAACAAATAAAAAACACCTTATTCTCTCTATAAAGTAGGTCAAAAATATATTTGTGTTTCTTGATACTTGTAAATGCTCAGTTCCTTACATGGTAGTGAAAATATTTTTTTAATATACTTTTTAATTAGTTTGGAAACTTTAAATTGCTTTAGTTCTTTCTTACTCGTAGCATAACTTTAACATGTCTATATCCCTGGGCTGTTTGGACTGAGAGTGGAAATACAGAAACTAGGAAGGAGGATTTTGTCCCCTCCTGGTTGAGCTTCTGGTTGCTTCCTAAATGGGACAGTATTGTCCTTTCACCTCATGAATATCCCTTTTCCCTTACTTTCTCCATTTCAGCTATTTCAGATGATAGAGCTCATGCCCTATGAGCCTGGGCTGTTAGGCAGTGACAAGATTTTCCATCCTTTAAGACAGGTACATTAGTGGCCAGAAGACATTTATCTGTAGATATGTGATAAATTCATTTCAAAAAGAAAATGCTGGGAGTTATTCATATTATTAAAAACATTTTTTTTCTTTCTAATTCTGATTAGCAACTGCTGGCATTAACAATAAAGTTTGCCTTTGGAACCCTTATGTTGTCTCTAAGCCAGTTGGTGTTCTTTGGGGTCACTCAGCCAGTGTCTTAGCTGTCCAATTTTTTGCTACAAGAAAACAACTTTTCAGCTTCTCCAAAGATAAAGTAAGTAACATTGTACATTGCTTTAGTTCTATGCAAATCTATCCTTGATCGTGAATTACCCCGAGAGATGGTGTAGATTTTTAAAATATGCTGGCTAACTGCTATGTCTTTAGAAATCTATATTTGGAAAAGATGTTATATCGACAGTCATTTAACAATAGTCCTGGGCAGCTGGACAAAGTATTTCATTAAAATTTCTTCTTAAAACATGTACTCATGAATTTAATCCTTATTATTGAGCTCTTAATATGTCAAACCTTGAGATTTAAAAGATGTTCTCACTAATTCAATAGTAAAAAACAGAAATAGGCATGAGGAAATGTTACTTTGGTAAGATGTGGAATACACACAGACAATTAACTATTGTTGCTTTGATACTGAAGAGACTCAGTAAGTAAGAAACCAAAGTTAATCTGAAGACTATCAAGTACTTTAAGAACATTTCAATTTAGTACATCAGTGTATTTCTATTTGATGATATCGATGAAATATTTTAAATATGATAGGGAAAACATGGCACTGGAATCAGATAGCCTAGGTTGAATTCATGTTATTTACTATTTATATCTCCTTAGGAAAATTTCTTAATCTCTAAGAATCCTGTCATTTATTCCTCTGTAAAACTTCCATTTTATATAATGCTTGGCTTCTAGATCCAGTGATAGATTAACATGTGATAGATTTCAAGACCTTGGTTGTAAAGAAAAGAAAGGTAGGCAATTGGCTTACTTGAGACAACCTCAGAGACTCTTTCAGTGAATCTTACTTTTAATTTTATTATAAAGTGATACATGTATATATAAAAATTAAATAGAAATTCATCTATAACTCTTTAGCTTCTTTCTTGCCATAAGTCCTGCCAAACTTGCATATTTTACTGTATATTTATAATATAAATCTCCTTTTCCCTTAAATTTCACCAATCAACTGTCAATTCTTATTGATTCTACCATCAAAATATGTTTATCAGCCTCACCTCTCCTTCTCATCTGACATGGTTCTAATTCAAAATCTCATCTTCTTTTGCCTGAAATGCTACAATGGAATTCGAATATGTCCCCAACTTTTGGACTGGTCTGACTTCAATCTGCCCTCTATTCTGCTAATTAAATGGTTTGTGAGAAAAATTCTTTAATTCCTCATCTTTGCCCTCCATCACTTCTAAAATTCTTAACCTTTTATACAAAGCCCTCCTCTGGTCTACCAGTCCCACTTCACTTGCTGCTTTTCTCTTCTATTCATTTAATGCTCCACTCATATCAAACTCTGCAGGCCGTTTTCACCACGCTGACTCATGGCTTTGCAACATGCTCTTGCTTTTGACTTCAATCTCCTTTCCTCTGTGATCAATTGGCAAATGTCTATTTATCCTGGAAGTTTCAGACTTTCTGGAGTCTTTCATGCAGACTGAGTAGTTTCTTTCTCTGCATTCCCATTGCACCCATGTCCCTCATTAGAGCCTTTGTCATGTGCTGAAATATTAATTTGCTTCCTTAATAGGGTCAATATCTTTTTAGCTTGTATGCTGTCATAGTGCTTGGCATCTTGCAGTATTTGTTCAATTATCTGTCGACAGCTTCAAGTGAAGATACATTACCATGAATCTAAGTACCAAAGAAGCTCAGAGTGAAAACTTTCTTTTTGATGCCCTAGTCAGATTTATTTGTTTTATTTTTTGAGATCTTTTAGCATTTTGTTATAACTTCCATTATTGAATTTAACATAATCTGACTTGTGTACTCCAGGTTGTATATGTACATTATATCTTTCACTAGGTTTTGAGTGCTTAGAGGCAAAGATTAATTTTTGTTCCTGGGACCTAGCACATATTAATGTACATTAAACATATGTTTTATATAATATGTAAAATAGTGTAACTGTCAACTAACTGATAGGATTTGTGAAGTTAGGGACTATGTCTTTTTTGCATTGTACTACACACATGGTAGGTCCTCAATAAATCTTGAGAAATTAGTAAATTCATTTATTAATTAAATTAATGAATCTATCAAAAATAAATACTAGGTATTTTATCATTACAGAGTGCTTTGAAACTTTAAAAGCAAATGAAAACATGTCCTTAAAGTCAGAATTGATTTTGTACAGCTACTATCAGTGTTACGACTCCCTGGCCTCTTCCAAAACACTTTTATCATTCTATTTTTGCTTTGACTTCTAAACCATTACATTATAATAAAGCTTGTCATGCTGTCTTTCACATTAGTCTAAAGCTATGTCACTTTGATAAATGCATAATAATCTCAGTCATTATGTCTTCACAATAAACAGCAGGGCTTTCTGCTACAAGGTTAAGCCGCTGCTTTATTGCCATAAAACGGTTTTGGATATTTTATAGGACTAGGGATAAGTTAGGGAACAGGGAAAACTAAAGGAAGCGTTCTTTTTTTAGAAGAGCTTTTGATTAAACTATGTTTTGGTCAATGAGTTGCTAAATTAGAGGATTTTGAGATCAAAGCAATTTAGATTAAATAATTTCCTCCAAAAATAATCTGAAACCAATTTTCTTTTGGAAGACTGTTCTATTACCACTTTCCAGTGATAAATAAGCAGTAAGTTTATCCCTATAGACTTTGGTATCATACTAAATGTTCAATTGCATTTTGCTTTAGATCCTAAACTGTCTCTAAGGTGGCAGTTACTGATGGCAAGGCCCTGCTGGAAGCCAGCAACTTGGTCATTTGAAGGAGGAGTCATCATGGGGAGTAAAAAAGGATTTTCAGAGCATAGGGGAACTCTCTCTGCTGGGGGTTGCTCTTCCAAACAGTCAACCTGATTACACCTTTCTATTGCTCTTAACCCTTCTTTCTGGGCTACTAATCCTGTCTGGGTCACCAGAATCAGATCAGTTAGTATACAAAAGTATATGGATTAATGCCATTCCATAAAAACTGTAAATGAAGCGGCATGTAGTACAAAAAGGGAATATTCTTCTTGCTCATTTCCCCTTCAAATCAATTCCTCTCCCCACAAGTAGCAATTAGTAACAGTTTTGTGGATCTTCTCATATTGTTTTATTATTACTTAATATATTATATATTACAACATATTGTGTGATAATGTATGATATTTTTATAAAATTAAATATACTATTCTAAGTGTGCGTACGAATACAAAGAAGTATTCATTATTAGTTTTCTGGTAAACAGTATCACTTTCCATTAGTCTACTTGCCTTTCACTACACTTATATATCACTGTTTAACCAGCATAGCTTTATTGTATATTTTGATACCTGGTAGGGCAACTCCTACTTCTTGTTTTTCTTTTTCAATTTTAGCTATCCTCTGGCATTTTCTTTCCTTCCAAGTAAATTTCAGGATCAATATTTATGTTCCATAAAAAACCATATTAGTATTTGAATTGGAATTTCATTAAATTTGACATTTGACATCTTTAAAATATTGAGAAAGCACAACTTATGTTTACCCATTTTTTTTTAGTTGTTTTTCAGAAAAATTTTATGCACAGATTTTTTTCCTATTCCTTATTCAGGTTTTTCCTCCATATTTCAGACGGCACCTTATCATCTTATGATATTCTTAACTTTAATGGTGGTGTTTCTAATGAAGATGTGTCTTCTTTTTATATAACCCATACATCGAGTTTTTAATTTTAACATGGCTCCCCCCATCAAATTGTTTTTGTAATGGCCTGGTAATTTCGGATAGTCTTTCATTATTTGTAATTTTGGATATTTCAACATTTAATTCTTTAATTTTATATTCTTACCTAATAATTCCAATATCTGGAATCCTTGGTGATCCGAATCAGATATTTGCTATTCTGGTGATTCTCCCTCATGGTGACTTGTTACCTTTTATGTTTGATTATCTTTTATTGTTACCTTGGCGTTTGCTGTTGCTAAACTGTAGGCATTCATAGCAACTAAATTGAAGAGGCTCTCCTTTAAAGAAGATTTGTATTTGTGTTTGCAGAGCAGAAATGAGGAAAACTCTGCCCTGAGGCTACTGTATGCTCCTTTTCTGTTGTCCAGTTTAATTGAACAGTCTCTCCTCAGTACCTCCTGCATCTTGCTACTGGTCCAAGGCTTCGGCTCCAAGGCTGCAGTCATTGCTTTTATGCCTTCTGTTCACTGTCTCCATCTTAAGTTTGTTTCTTTTTCTCTCTTTCTTCTTTTAGACTAGGGGAGATTGTTCCCACTTCCTGAAGGCCCAGCAAGGAAGTAGAGTTATGTTTTATTCAGAATTGTGTTTCTTTGAAGCAGGAAGGCCCCTTACAAAAACCTAGTCTGCAATGATACTTGAACCAGACTTCCTTTGTTCTATCTGTTTTTTACTCATTTCCTTCAAAGTTGTTGTTAGTACAAATATTAAGTAAAAAGAAAAGAAAAGAAAAGAAACTTAGTGTTTAAATGTACTTTGTAAAATAAAAAAGGAACTATGATCTTTGGAAGGCAAAGTTAGGGATCTTTTTAAAGACCATGGGAAAAAAATCATTGTTTTTCAGTGTTATGAGAGTAATGCGAATGGCAAAAAAATCAATTTAACTGAAATTTTAAAATTTCCTAAAGGAACTTTTGTTCTAAAAAAAGAAAACACTTGAAATAAAATATTGGTATTAGTAAAAATGATTATCAAATTTGAACTTGGAAATTAATGAGCTTCCTGCGGTACAATTCATACTGTTAGAAAAGATTTAGATTTTTTCAAGGCCAATAACAGAATACACAGATACATCATAGAAACCTGAGTCTGAGAGCCATATGTCTTCTTTCACTTTTGTTGAAAAGAATGATCAAAAAACAGAAGAATAAAGGTTATGATAACAATTTGAAGATGAATAGCACAACAGAAGATTTTAATTTCTGAATAATATTTTGTTTGACTTCAATATTGGGAAAAATGGTGAAAATATTTTTTAAAAGAAGATTTGTTATATGACTTTGTTAAAAACATTAGTTGAGGTGTTCTGCCAGCGTGTATCATCTCAAACAAATTGTCTTTAAATATTCACTCATTATGCTTTTGTGGATTATCCAAAGGCTTAAATTCTAAATTAACAAGCAAGACTTGTTAATATATAAAGGTATATTCAGGGGAGCCACTGCCTTAAGTTCCTGTTATCTCATTATCTGCAAGTAGTTTATCTGTTTCTATGGGTTACCCCTGAAAACTGAGCTGTTGCAGTGTTGTCCTTAAAATCTCCTAATGATGTATTCTCTCTCTCTCTCTTTTTTTCTTATTGTCATTTTATATCTATCTCTTACAGGATGGCAGGAGTTAATAGTAAATGTTTGATGAAACCAAACAAGTCTCATTTCCATGGAGTCATCTGAATCTGTTTTCTATTTTTCCCTCACTCATATTTACATTAGGAAATTATGAATTTTTTTCACCTAACTATTTTGAATTAAACTTGGACATGTTGCCAATATGTAAATAAATGATTTAGTTTTAAAAAGTACACTGAAAACAGATTCTTTACCTATCCATACATCTATTCATGCACTTATCTTATCCATGAAGTTATCCATTTATAAATGTAACAGTGATCAGGCAAAAGACTAGTGTTGTTTATTTATTTGTTTTCTCATTTATTAATTAATTACTTATTTTTTTATAGTTTTATTATGCCTTTGTGTGTGATTCTGGCCATCTCTGGCAGGGAGCAGGGAGAAATTCTTCAGTAAAACCAGACTGAAAATATGGTGATGTCCACATTTCTTTAGTCTAGTCTTCCCAAAAGCCTTCTTGAATTTGTTTGAATTGTTGGTATTTTGGAATCTTTAGATAATGGATTGAGCAATTTCACTACATGCTAGACTAAATTGACAGAATTTCAGAGCTGACTGGGGCCACTTTGGTAGAAGGTGAGGAAATGGAGAAGTAAGATCACATATCTAAGATAACAAACCCGAGTAGTATTAAAACCAGGATCAGTGTGTCTGGAGTCTCAATCCACTGGTTTCTGGTTCTAGTGTATATATAAGTAATAGAATATTTGTTTTTATAATCTTGCATTATTAAATATCTAACAGTTGAAACAAGGTAAAGATTAAGCAGAAAAAATATATCATCATTATGTGACAAGCTAAATTTTACCTTGATATAAGATCACAAGTTTAGTTACTTATTCCTCTTAATATAACATATAGATAAAATAAAGAGCTCCCAAATATGCCATTTTAAAGACTTGACTTAGTAAGTCTGAGCTGGAACAGACATCATGATTTCTCAGGTATAATGATGTAAATAGAAATAATAGTTTAGATGAAAAATTTGTGGAAAATATTTTTAAAAGAACCAATTATTAATCATAATTGTTATGCTTAGGTATTTGTCGATTTATTTATTTCTCTTACTAAGAAGAAAAAACATCTCTAGCATATCTAGAATGAAAATCGATATTAAATATGATCTTTTCTAAACTGTAGCCTAATTCTTTTCCAAAAGTCGACTTGAATGTAGAAGAAGAGGAGAACCCAGGATTCACAAATATTAACCTGATATTTAAGTGACATTTTGTCAAAGGACTCGATTAATAAAATTGAATTAATGTGAGATTTTTTTTCATGATTAAAAGGATATAGACTAATTAAGGAAAAAAGGAAGTATGGTTATCTGGTTTAGAGCCAAGCCCCATGATATTACTGATTAAATTGAGAGCAGGGTTTCTTGTTCAAGGGGATTAGTGTTGACCTTAAGACAAAGTAGAGAAGTTAAGGTATGATACAAAAGAAATACTTGGGAAAATTTTTAAAATCACTAATTCCTAGCCCCATCCTCAAAAAGTCTAATTTAATTGCCTTAGGAAAAGGCCCCAAGCCTAGGATATTTCTAAAGTACCACAGGTGTTTCTAATGTCAAGGTTAAGAAATACTGGTGTAGAATGTGGTAGTATAGGAAAAATTGAAAAGCTTATGGGAGGTCACATACTATGACATGATTTCTAGGAAAATGCTGAAACACTGTTATATGCATTCAATGCAGTTTATCAGTGCTATTGCTTTGACCCTCAGCAAAGAGAATTAAAATCAGAAGATGGACTTTGTAGGACCATTAATTGAGAGAGTTCTCCAGAGGAAGAAGGGAAAGTAGAACAATAAAAATTTATTTTAAGAAAAAAAACATACACATATTTTTATAAAAATATTTTTTATAAAACTGTGAACATACACAGTTTTATAAAAAATATTTCTAATTTTAGTTGCTAATAGCAAAAAATAACCTGTCATAGACTAAAGAGTTTGTCACTCATCTATTTTCTATTTTCTATTTCATTTATATGACTAAATGTCAATGAAATATTAAAGCCAATGTAAATCATTTGAACAACACAGTAGAAAATCATTCTGGAAAAATTATAGTACATTAATACTGTAGAGTTATTGTTGATCTATACTCAACTATGCCCCAGATTATTATTCTGACATGGGTTAGTTTTTATTTTTTGAACAAGGTCCATGCTAAACAAGACAGGATTTTGGACCTTGAGGGAAAGGCTATCATAAGTAATATGAATGTATGAGGGCAAGATTGTTATATGAGTGTTTGTGAATAATCTAGATGTGTCTAATCTTCATCGCTTTAACATTCAGAATAGTTTATCAATTTTATTTATATTTAGAACACATTAAAATCTATTTGTAAGTCTTGGCTCTTATAGAATCTTTATTTATGAGGATAAATATTTTCTGGAGATCTTCCAGAATGTTTTAAATCAAAATAATGACTAAGAACCAGAATGAATTATTTAATGAATTCTTGCCAAGAAAATCCAATGTACTTCATAAATATATATTCCTGAGTTAGAAGAATTTTACTGCTGTTTATCTGGTAGGAATTTACTAGGTAATTTTAAGTTTTTTTGGTAGATGGAAAAGTTACCCTATACATCAAACGTAATTATTTCTGCAGGATATTGAAAAATTCTCATAAATTTTCATTGTAGATTATATGAGATCTGCAATTAGGTGAATAACCATGTAGAAGTGAGGCAAAAATTTTTTATGAGAGTGCTATATTCTTTGACTTGTTCTAGCTAATCTTTTTATCAATAAGATGGATGTAGACATAGTTATCGGGTGAACTACAATCTTCAACAAATTCAAAAAATACTTATTAAACATCTACTATGTTCCATGAGATTTGTGAACAAATCAGGGAGAAATTGTCAATGTAATTGTCTTATGATTTGACATTATATTGTCACCCGGTAACTGTAAATCAAAACTAGGAAAAATCCAAATCTTAGCTTAAAACATCAGACTTTTGAAGATAGGATGGTAGATATCTTGTTTGATTATTTGTTCATGGGAATAATATTTAGGGTTTTGCTCAATTAGGGCCTCAAGGTATGTGAAATGTATGATAGAGTGGCGTAATCAGCTAATGCATTAGGGAAATCATAGCACCTGTAACAGTGGTGGGAATCACCCAAAATATTGTCTCAACTCTGAGCACACTGCTTAAAACCAACCTTTGAGGACCCTAAGGTGCTCATTTTACACATTGGTGAGTCAAAAGATACTGTCTCAAGTTTATAGTGCATTAATTAACATGTAAGTGTATTATTTTAAATTAGAACAGCTGATAGGACAAAAAAAATTATATGTTTAAATTGAGAGGAATGGGAAGAGAAAAGAATAAAAGGAATGTAAGTAACTTCTTTTTTTTTTCAGAGGAGAGAGTCATTAGATATATGATTAATATATGCTATGTACACACACACACTGCTATTATTTGGTGTTATTGAGAAGCCCATAACCCAGAAAGAATTAAAGAAGGCTGTCTCTAGGAGTATGACACTTGGGGTTGAGAGAGATGGGCTGGGGGAAAAAAAAAAACCTTTTGGCGCTATTGGATTTTATACCATGACATATTCTGCTATGATTTAAAAAGTAAACAAGGTCTAGATGACCATCCTTCCCTGAAAAAAAAAGTGAAAACAAAGTGAGAGAATCGAGAGTTTGCCATGGTGGAATGGGATCTAAAAACTGATAACATGATGGTTCAGGAAGCTGGGATTATTTAACCTGGGCAAGAGGTGTAAGAGGTTTATGTAGATGTAAGAAAAGAGGTTAGAATAGAATCAAGAGGTAGAAGAGGACGTTTTGGCTGAATATATTTAATAATTACTGTAGAAATTCCTATCCTGTATATTGCATTGTGCGTTCACTACCCAAACTCAAATCTTCCATCACCATATATTTGACCCCTTTTTATCCTTTTCTCCCTCCCCCTGCCTTCCCTCTCATAAGCACTAAACTGTTGTCTGTGACTATGAGCTTTTGTTTGTCTTGTTCATTCAGATCATCATTTTCAACAGTTTTTTATTTTCTTAAAGGTGTATCTGATTTAAAATAGGTTAAGAACTATTGGATTGCCTACCTTATGGAGTAATAAACACTTATTTAAACAGAAACCATTGTTTTAATAGATAATTTAGAAATAATTCTCACAGTGGATAAGATAGATTAGTTTATTTGAAAGAACCTTCTTCATGCTTAGGTTCTAATATTTACGCAATAAAAATAAAATTTAATAATAAAAAAGCAGTTATTATACATATGACGTGCTGGTCATCATGCTCAGTGCTTTACATGGGCTCTCATTTAATCCTCACAGTTTACTACGTCGTAAACTCAGAGAGACAAACTTGCTGGAGGTCACCCTGCAGTAGGGGACAAAGTCAAGATTTAGAACTCAAGCAGTCTGGCGCTTGATCTTGCCTGCTAGTCCCTTTTGGAGGTGCTTTTCACCATCTTGATTTTGATTCCATTTTCCTCCCTGGCCTGTGTTAATTTTGCACCAAGACTCATAGCAGCAACAGTTGTACCTACAAAGCTGCTCTTTCTGTTTGTCTTGTTCTATCTGTACATCATCTTTGTGTCTTGATTGTCTATGTTTGAATAAGAATCTAGTTTCTATGGTTTATTTGAACTTGATTTAATTTAATACAAAGTCTTTTATATAGAGAGAGAGTAGAGAGGGGAAGGGTGGTAGAGAGAGAGAGAGAGAGAGGAAGAGAGAAACACGAGAAAGAGAGAGAGAGAGAGAGAGAGGAAGAGAGAAACACTATTAATTTTTTGTTGATACTGTGACAAATCAGCACAAACTGGGCTTGAAACAATACAAAATTATTTTGTGTTCTGTGGGTTAGAATTGCAGCATGGGTCTCACTGGTCTAAAAATCAAGGCAGGCTCTCCTGCTTTCTGGAGGCTGGCTATGGGAGAGAAACCGTTTCCTTGCCTTTTCCAGCTTTCTTGCCTCAAGGCCCCTTCCTCCATCTTCAAAGCCAGTAACAGTAGCTAGAGTCCTTTTACATCTCATCACTCTGATTTCCCCCTTGTGATTATGTTGAACCCACTCAAATCATGCAGGATAATATGACATTTTCAAAGTTCTTAATTCACCACATGTGCAAAAATCTAAGATAATACAGTGACACATTCCAGGGATAGGACATGGACATGTTTGGTAGCCACTAGTTTACCTGCTACCAGCACTTACTAAATGCCAAGCACTTTTCCAGGGACCAAGACTAAGCACATCCCTTCTCTAGAGGAGATCACAATTGATGAGGTATTTAAATGGATAAGGGAAATACCAAAAAAAGTATTATGATAGACGTGTGAACAGTGATAGTACTGTGGAGGAAGCAACTGTCTGCCTGGGGTTGAGGATGAGGCAGAAAATAACTTGGCTAAAAAATTAGAATTATTCTTGACATATTCATATGACTTTATCACTTTTCATCCAGATTTTGAGACTCTGGGATATACAGCACCAGTTGTCCATCCAGAGGATAGCATGCTCTCTCCCCAAAAGTCAGGACTTCAGATGCCTCTTCCACTTTGATGAAGCCCACGGTCGACTTTTCATCTCATTTAATCACCAGCTAGCATTGTTGGCAATGGAAAGGGACACCAGCAAGAGGGTGAAAAGCCACGAGAATGCAGTCACTTGTGTTCTTTACAGTTCAGTCTTGAAGCAGGTAATGATGCTTTTCTGTCACTCTCTCAACAGGTCCCCACATCCAGGGTTTCATTTTCTTAATTCCATCTAAGGTCACTCAGGACATGGAAAAGAAATCATTTAATAGCCATGTGCTTTTTTTTTTTTTTGGAATAATGTGTGTTTAGGTGGATTTGAAGAATGATTTCATTTTCAGCCAGTGACCACAGCAGCACTGATAGTTATAAAAAAAATCACAATATTTCAGCTAAAACAAATGTAACATGTAACGACATTGAACTTATCTTTGTTACCTGCTAGTTTGGGTCTTGATGCCAAATGCAAGTAAACCTGGCTGTAAAATTTTCTTTTATGAACACTGTCTTCCTGTATCCCCATGGAAAATTCTGAAATATGCATGAAATGTAATTAGCAGAGATCCATTTTGCCAGCATATTTTACACTAGTGGCTCACAGTGCCAGCCCGGAATGTATTGATAATAAAATGATTCAGTTAAATGTGGTACCACTTGGTATGCAGCGTGAGTGTTGTTTGTCTCCCCACCACTTTAATGACACTCTGCAGCCTTTGCTTATGGGAGCGCTACCTGCATGCCAATGAGGAAGCCTGGCTCCTCCGGAGCAGAGATGCCGCACAGACCACCGGCCTTCTTAGAGGACAGGGTGGGCCAGCCTGGGGGTATCACGGAGGGCGCACAGGCCAGTGGAGGTTAGTCGCACAAAGATTACCTCAGGCCTGACTGTAACAGCACAGCAGGAACCCAGCCGATTGCCAATATCCAGCTTGCGGCCAATTAAACAATAACCCCAACCCATTCTTTCTTTCTCTTCTGCAGAAGCTTCTGCAGTCACGCAGAAATGAGTAGTTCAGATTTTGAGCAAGGGGTGGAAAGCTCTTTGTTAGTAATGAGTAGTGTGTCATGTCACTACTTCAAACATTCTGTTTTCTGGTTATTCTAGGAGATAAAAGTCCTTTACAAAACAATCCATTTTGAATTCCATCTGTGGGAAACATTCCCCCGTAAATGGTTTACTGAACTTTATGAAGGCAACGAGTTAATTCGGCTCCCTGGTGGCCACTGAGAGATGGATTTGTTTCCAGGAGAACAGTTTGCTAATTGAGATCTGTAAAGTTAAAAAGCTAGGTTTGCGCATAGATGTTAAGATCCTATATTGCCTGGCTACAAGATGAGCAATATTCCCTGAGGAATTCAGGAAATGAGACACAAAAAAAATCTGGAATTTTCCATTTGGGACATGAAGATAAAGCCAAGATAACATAAATATATGCAAGTTATAGGCAACAATAGAATATGCGCATATGGTATATGATGTAAGAAGAATCACTATATGGTTGAGTTGAATATTTACACCTCTACTTATTTTTTGCAGTTAATAGCGTAAGTAATTAAAAGCATTAATATGTATATAAAGCACATAGAACTCTGTATCACATGCATAAGTGCTTCCTATTAGCTGTTAAGCTTGTAAAGAAATACTTTAACATTGTATTACATTTATAATTATAAAAATATATTGCAGTCAAGTAAAAGAAATCAATGTCACCGGCAGTCCCATCAGCCAGATATATCTATCATTTTATAGTAATTAGACAAAGCAAATAATGCAGTTTTGAACAAATACGAGGAGCCAGGACTGTGGAATTAAAGATTCATTCAGACACTATAGTTTCTTTTCCCCAGTGGCTTGGGGAGGCTCAAGTCTTTAAGTGCAGGTCCAAGGTGTATTCCTGGTCCCCCTTGCTCATGACAGGATTGCTCATGAAAGAAGGAGAGGCAGACACGTTACCAACGCACAAGGAAATGGAATTCAGTATAACAAAGGTGAGAACAAAGTGCTGTTCATGGAAAGTGGTCATTTCTGCCTGGGGCTGGGTGGGTGACTTCTCTGCAGAGCCCTGAATCCTAGAGTGGGAGTCTTTAAAAGGAGAAGGAAATACAACATGAGCACCTGTAAAGACACTTGAGCACTCACGATTCATTTACTGGGAGAGAGTTCATTCTGGTGTGGCTAGTATGGGAGCTCTTAGCAAATGTGGGAGCCGGGGCAATAAATGGAGCTTAGAACCAGATTGTGAAGTTCATTCCCTGAAGGTACCACAGTCTAGTCTTGGAAAAATTACATGTGGATTTGGGATTAAAATACTAATCTCACAGCATGATCTCGGACCTCTAGGAGATTCAAATCTTTTTAGGAAATCTTTGAGATCAAAACTATTTTCATCATAATATTAATTTGTTGTTTGCTTTTTTCACTCTCACTTGTCATGAGTGTACAATGGAGTTTTCCAGAGGCCATGTGATAAGCGATGATGTCATTGATGGCCAAAGGAATGGTGCTTTTGTATTCTCATGTTTTAACAATTTCTCAGTTTAAATTTCTAATATGGCAAATTGTCTGTCTGTCTGTGTCTGTTTCTCTCTCTCTCTCTCTCTAGCTATCTATCATCTATCTATCCATCATCTCTATATCTATATATGTCTCTCATGTAAATAAAAGCTATTTGAATTCTCTGATAATTTTAAGAGTATAAAGGGATCCCAAGATGAAAATTTTGAGAACTTCTGGGTTAGAAGATCAGAGTTCAAATGTTGGGCAGATTACTTAGATTATGTCTAAGCTTCAGTTTATTAACTTTTATTTATTTTTAATTTTTTAAACAATTTTTTTTAGGCAAGGCAACCCTTGGTTGACCTCACAGATTGCAAGGAACTTGTCAGTTTACAATCCCTTATTTTTTACTTTTTACGCCTATAACACCTCGTCTTCCTAGGTGGTCTCCTATCCAAGTACTAACCAGTCCCGACCCTATTAACTTTTAAAAACGTGTGTTGGCAGGGCATAGACATGGTAATAGTAACAACATGCATCTCCAGCATTGCTCGCTGTGGCTCACCTTTTGGAAATAGTCCTCCTTCCTTCCAAGCGGCCAGCCCTAGTAGGGCCCCCGGGTCCCTGACACCTCTCAGGTTGAATGTTAGTGTTTTATGACACCACTTTTGCTTGTCGACTTCTTGGTATTACTTAATCTTTATTTAACCATGTGTCATGTGAAAGCTGATGTTGGGAAGAGTTAGGAAGACGAGGGGACCCTGAATTAGGCTTTGTCCCTATTCCTCTTCGGGAACACCCCTTGAGGTGAGCAAGTTGTTTGTCCTGTCCCTTCTCGCCCAATGCAGTTCCTGCTCTGACACATTCAGTTCCAGGGCTGGAACTGAATTCAATTCCTCTCAGCTCCCAAAGTCTCCAGGGACAGCTCAAGCCACACCTATATCACTTCTCTTTGAGCATTGGTCACATTTCTGGTTGTTTTCCTGTTAAACACTTAACGAAACTCTCATTTTTCTCTTCTCTTGTGTTTTGGCCTAAGGGGGTAAGATCCTGTCTCCCACTTCTGTATTTTCCTCTAACTCCTAACACTCTTCTGAATACCAACTGGATACTCAATTGCCAGATGAGGCCAATAATTGCCATTTCTCATTTCAAGTTCAAAAAGAATCCATGGTTTTTCGGTACAGTGATGCTTGCTCTTTAATTATCTGGTTTGGTGTCTTTTTTGAAGACTTTCCATTTTTCTGAATTGAAAGGAAAACATTTCTTCTGTTGTTGTCATTTCAACACGTTGACAACTCTTTGGTATTATTTCATTCTACTTGACTTTAGTATTGGCCTAACACAATCCCTATATGAAAGCAACTTGGCACATTTCTGTGACTTTTCTTCATTTTCATGCCTTTTGGTACCCTTGAATCCTAATCTAAAAAGTGATGATAAGCCATGCAAAACCTTTTACAAAAAACAACATTCTTTGTTTCACCCTGAAAAGCTCACCCTCACAGCTGGTGGCATAACAAGATGTGGCAGGATGGGGGAGTTCCTGGAATGCACAGTTTTGAAAGAATCGAAGTAATTCAGTATACTGGAGGAAGTTCTTAAGAGCTATCTTTGCATTGAGTTTTTAATGAAGCTTTTCTTGAAAACCCATGAATTTTAGGAAACTTTAAAAAATATATTTGTAGGTATAAACAGGAATAGATAAAATGTCTGAGTTATCCCTATGGCTTTTACCCTAATGGTGTGGGTCGATGTGTTTTTGTACAATAGGTAGTTTTCAGTTTGCTTTGAACCTGGGACACACTTATAGTCAGGCCAGACATTTAGGCATCATTAAATTTTGACAGACAATAACATTTACTATTTTTGTTATTGAAATCACTTAATTTTCTAAAACATTACATACTTAAAATGATGCAGTAAAGCTCAGATAAGGAACTAAATATGATCATGTTCTAAATATCTCTCTGTGCATAGACTATTTTACATAAATAAGATTCTGTACCCTACTTTTTTATTCTGTAATATATTGGAATATATTTCCTTGTACCTAAATGTAGATCTACTTCATCATTTTTTAAAAGCAGCACAGTATCCCATTGTAAGTGTACATCATCATTTACTTATCCATGTGCCTTGATGAGAATTTTGCTATTATGATTTTTTCGGTACATAAATATATTCATGCTTATGACTTTATCTATCTGAGGTAAAATCCTAGGAATTACTTTCTGGGTTAAATTATATGTGTAGTACATAATTTGATACCCAAATTGCCTCCCAGAATCTTACCATTTTATCTAAACTCGAAGAGTAAACATATTAATCACATACATGGTTACATAAAGAGATATGTCAGACAATGGCTGCCTGGCTGCCTCCAGCAGGACTCCTGAGACCCTTGATAGGGTTCCTATAATCCAGCATAAGATGTTGGTTTTGAAAATGTGAACACTAAACCCTTCTTCACTTTATCCAGAGTAGTGCTGTTTCTTGAGGACCATCTGTCATACTATCACAGGAAACATAATGCCAGATCATTCATTAAAAATGAGGGTGGGGCATAATTTTTTAGTGACAGTGTGTTTCCTGTCCTCTTTTCTGAACATTGTTTTTTAGGGAATTGAGATATTTGAGAATCTAAACTATTCAATTTGTAGTTTCCTTGGTAATTATAAAATCTGGGAAAAGGGAAATGAAAAAGCTTAAGGAAAATTTATCTCCACCTTACAAGACATTATACCTCTTTAGTGCTTATATTTAGGGCAAAATCAATGAGTTTCTCTTTTGAACAGAATTAAATGAACACTAATGAAAAATTTCTCTTTGCCTGCCTTATTGCTGGGCTCCAAGTGACCTCCATTCTGTTAACATGGCTTTTCTTCACTAGCCACCTTGAGGCTTTTCTTGGTTTTATATTGATCCTCAGTTTATGAGGGCTAATCACTAGATGGAGACATGGGAAGGACCATATTCTTAAGGTTACACCAAAACATATATATGCTTACATGTGCACATGCATACACATGAACGTTTATTTAAATATGATTAGCTTGGAAGAAATAACACATTTTAATGTTATAAAACTCAAAAGGACAAAAGGATACACAGTGGATGTTTCCTCTTATCCCTGTGTCTACCTACTCAATTTCCTTTCTTGGAGGCTACCAGTTTTGTGAGTTCCATTAGCCCCCTTCAAAGGCTGTTCTATTCATACACAAGTAAATATGTATATTCACTTTTAAATATATATATGTAATTATTCATATTTAAGAATATATTATTTTAAAAGATCTTTACATAGTTTGTATTGCATTATATGAACAGAAACATTGCTTTATACATTGATTTTTCACTTAACGATACAGCCTGAAGAGCATTTTATCTCATTACCTAAACAATACCCTTTTTCTTTATGACACCTGCATGGTACTCTATTATATGGGTCTACCAAACTTTTTATTAATCAGTTCTTGTGGGCATTTAGCTTAATTCTAGTATTTTTCTATTACAAATAATATAGTAGTTTTTAACCTTGAAAACACAAATTTTGGCTCTACTGAGGAAATAATTGTGAGATAAATTCCTAGAACTGGAATTATTGGGTCAGACTATTTATGTCAGTAACCTTGATAGATATTGTCAAATGTTCTCCATAAAAGCTGCATTAAATTCATCAGCAGGGCAGGAGAGGGCCCTCTCGTCAGCTTTTCTCATCATCACAGTCAGCTATTTTTTAAGACCTTATTTTTTTTAAGAGCACTTTTGGGTTCACGACAATATTGAGAAGAGGTACAGAAATATCCCATATACTCCCTGTCCTTGCACATACGTAGCCTCCTCAATTATCCACATCCCCCACCCCCCTGGGTGCTACATTTGTTACAGTTGACAAACTTGTATTGACACATACTTATCACCAAATGTAACCACAGTTTACACATTAGGGTTCACTCTTGGTGTTATACATTCTATGAGTTTAGACACATGTATTTGATAAGTATCTACCATTACAGAGTCATATAAAACAATTTCACTGCCCTAAAAATCCTCTATACTCCACCTTGCCTTCCCATCTTCCTCTCCTAACACCTGGCAACAACTGATATTTTTACTCTCTACGTAGCTGTGTCTTCTACAGAATGTCATATAGTTGGAATCATACAGTATGTAGCCTTTTCAGATTGTCTTCTATCACTCAATAATATGCATTTATGTTTCCTCTATGCATTTAATGCTTGAAGGCTCTTTTTTTTTTTCTTTTAGCACTGAATAATATTTCATTGTATGGATGTATCATGGTATTTTTATTCATTTTCTTACTGAAGGACATCTTGGTTGCTCCCAAGTACGGCAATTATGAATAAAGCTGCTATGAACATCCATGTGCAGGTTTTTGTGTGGATGTAAGTTTTCAACTTTTGGGGGTGAATATTAGGAAGCCTGATTGCTGAATTGTAAGAGTATTTTTAGTTTTGTAAAAAAGTCACCAGTTGCCTTCTAACATGGCTGTACCATTTTGCTTTCTTATCAGCAATGAATGAGTGTTCTTATTGCTCCACATCCTTGTCAGCATTTGGTGTTGTCAGTGTTCCAGACTTATGCCATTCTAATGTGTAGTATCACATTATTGTTTTATTATGTACTTCCCTGGTGACACATGATGTAGAGCATATTTTCATGTATTATTTGCTATTTGTTTATCTTCTTTGGTGAGGCCCATTTTTAAATAGGTTGTTTCTTTTCTCATTATTTAACTTTAAGAGTTTTTGGTATATTTTGGATAACAGTACTCCATCAAATATGCCTTTTGAAAATATTTTCTTTTAATCCGTGGCTTGTGTTTTCATTCTCTTGACAGTGTCTGTTGCAGAGCAGAACATTTTAAATTTAATAAAGACTAGCTTATTAATTATTTCATTTATGGATTATATCCTTGTGTTTTATCTAAAAAGTCATTGTAAAACCAGATGTCATTTAAAGTTTCTCCTATGTTATCTTCTTTGAGTTTTATAGTTTTTTTTTGTTTTGCTTTAAATTTAGGTCTGTGATCCATTTTGAGGTGTTTTTTTTTTTTTTTTTTTTTTTGGTGAAGGATATAAGGTCTGTATCTAGATTCATTTTTTTTTTTAACGTGTGCATATCCAGTTGATAGCACCATTTGTTGAAAAGACTATCTTATCTTCATTGTATCGCTTTTGCTTTTTAGTCAAAGATCAGTTGATTAGATTTATATGGGCCTAGTTTTGGTCTCTCTATTCTGTTCCAGTGATCTGTTGGCTATTCTTTTGCCGATATCACACTGTTTCGATTATTGCAGCTCTATAGTAAGCTATGAAGTTGGGTAGTGTCCGTCTTTTGATTTTGTTCTTCTCCGCAGTATTGTGTTGGATCTTTGGCCTCTATATGAGCTTTAGAATCAGTTTGGAATCAGTGCTATCTACTTTACTCATTAGAGCCCTCAACATATTAATCACAGCTATTTTTAAATTCTTGATTTGATAATTCCAACATCCCTGCCATGTCTGAGTCTGATGCTTGCTCTGAATCTTTAAACTGTGTTTCTTGCCATTTAGTACATTTTGTAATTTTTTTCTTCAGTTCTGGACATATGCTGGGTAAAGAGAACTGCTGTAAATAGACCTTTAGAAATGTAATGGTAGAGTGTCGGGAGAGGAAGCCTTCTATAGTCCTATGATTAGATGTCAGTCTTTTAGTGAGCCTGTGCCTCTGGACTGTGAACTTCACATATGCTTCTCAGTTGTCTCTCCTCCCTCCTAGGTAAAGTAGGAAGGCAAGAGCCAGCAATAATGTAGTATTTCCCCTCCTCATGTCAGATGGGCTCTGACAAAACCTCAGCAGATTAAGCTCTGGTTAAACAGTTTATCCTCAGGGCAGACCTTGTTAAGAACAGAGTAGTCTGACATATTTCTAAATAGTTTCTTTCCTTTGCCCCTGCCAGGAGCATGAGGGGATTTTTCTTCAATATTTATAGTGAGAACCTGGTTGATATTCTCTAAATAAAACTCATATTCTCTAAATAAAATTGTGGGGTCTCCCTATGACTGGCTCCCCTGGAATTTTGAACTCTCAGACTTGTCTACTTTGAGACTCCAGTAATTTGTCAATCATAGTTTGGGTTTTCCTATCTTGGCACTGCTTCCCGTGAGTTTTCAGTTCATCAGTTTTCACTCTGGTAAATTGCGACTTTCTTTATTTGCCTGTTGGTCTTTCCAGTTTTGATGCAGCGATTTGCCCCGTGACCTCATTTCTTATATTGACCTAAGAAGAATTGTTGATTTTTCATTTTGTTAGGATGGAGTGACAACTTCTAACCATGCAGAACCAGAATCTGGGAGTCCAATGCAATATCAACTATTTTTTGAAGTAGTTTTTTCTTAGATTGTTTTTTTTTTTTTGAAATGAGAGAGGTGGTAAGGTTTTAGAGTCAGAGTTTCCATTGCTTTACATTGAGCAAGTAATTTAATTTTTATAAGCAACAGTTTTCTTATCTAGAAAATAGGATTTATAATACCTCTCTTGTAGATTTTCTATAAAGGATGAAGGATATTATTGTATATAAAGACAAACAAAATAAAGCAAGAGTAAAGGGTAAATAAATATTAGTCAAGAAAGGGGAGATGACTTTGTCTCCTGATTCTTGTAGGTGCCTGGTGATTTTGGAAGTGTTTTGACTGCCTGTATAATGACCATAGGGGTCACAGCCTATGGCTCCTCCCCTCACTCACACTGCCTCAGCCTTGCTAGCCTCCTTGCTAGTCCTTGAACATGCCAAGGAACTCAGCCTTAGGGCCTTTGCATCATAGTTTCCTTTGTCTGGAAATCTCTTCACCTAGGTACCTGCATTGCTTTCTCCTTCATCTCACTCATGTCTTTCCTCAAATGATACCTCAGGGAAGCCTTCCCAGAGCCCCCAACTTTGCGCCCACTTCCAATGATCTCTACCTCCTTCTCAGTTATATATTTTTTATAATGATTACATATATATGTATATATAGAGAGAAATATACTTTTTTTCTAATCTGGTTGCCTCCCTCTTGCTCTTCCCCCACTAAGTGTAAGGGCAGGAATATTTCACTGCTGTGTCCCCAGTGCCTAGATCTTGTGCATTACATATTGTAGGTATTTCATAAATTTAAGGAATGAATTAGAAAGAGTAAATTAGAAATTAATCTAAGAAGAGGTGATATCAAATAAACAAGATTTATAAACAGAATGATTGCCTTAAAGTATTTGAATCCTTTGTCTGTACCAGTACTCTGAGATATTATTCTCCTCACCTTGCTACTTACTGAGATGTAACTTCTTGAGGTTTGATGCAAAATAGCAATAAAGGAGGTAACTTGCTCTATATTATGAGACCAGAAATAGCACTGACTGAAAAAATAAAATTATAAAACAGCAATTAAATCAAATGTCCTGATCTCTTGTAGCCAGTGACATCTGCTGCTGTAATTTTTGATCCTTCTTCTTGCTTAGACGTAGGACTTGTGATGCATATAAAAGACAACTAAAATGCCTACTCTTGTTGGAATAACAAGAAGACAATTAGGGGACATAAAGTGTCACATCTTTTAGGATTGTCTGATTGGCTGTGACAGCCTCAGATGAGAAAGATAAAAAGACTCATATATTTCTAACCAGTTATTTACTCAGGTACATAAGGTGGAGCGTGCTCCCAACAAAATAATGATTTGCTTACAAGGCCCATTGCATTGCAGTGTTGTTACTAGAACAGGGCCATTTCTGCTCTGCAGTCTATAAAGACCCTGCTTGCATTGGCTAAGGTCTCATCTGAAGAGCATTAGGCAGGAATGAACTGAAAACCTGAAGAGATTTGATATCATCAAAATGTGGCATATAAATATGATGCTGATACTTCATCCTGGGCTTTATTAGCAATAAAAACAGCTTGCTAAAAATAAAATTTCCTCCATTCTGTAGTCAAACCATTTCCTTCAGCTGCCAAGTGATGTTAAATACACTCCTCTCTCACCAAACTTTGAAAGTCTTTTCACCTGCCTTGTTATCGTTGTATTCTGACATTGTCATAGTGACAATAGATTCTGGTTAATACTGGTTGTATGTTGTGACATAGTCAGTCCATGTTTTTCAACACATTGTTTTCCAGAAGCCTGTACCTTAAGGCAGATTGCCATAAAATGAAATCTGACTGGCTCTACACCGTTGTCATTATTGATTCAGATCTCATAAGAAATTGTTAAATGAGCGCAGAAAGGTGATGAAAACTGATGAATAATATGTTGGGGCTCAGCCAGGTGGGCAGAGGAGGGAGAGTGCAAAGCAGCAAAACATGAATGTTATTAATTCTTGATTGAATGTCTATATTAGGTAAAAGTGGTGGGGTGGATGATGAGAAGCTTTGTAATGCGGCTGAAGCCAGTCTTGAACAAGTAAGCGAGTCTTCTCTCTGTACGTAACCTTATTTAATTTTGATTTCTTAATTTCTGTCAGGGAATGCTCATCTTTTAGTAATGAAATGCCTAGCATACAATAAGTACTCAATAAATGCTTTTTGAATGGAAATAATAAAATTCTTCACTACCTAAAATACCACTATCAAAATTTTTACCCATGCTTGGAAAATTGTTTTTATAGTTTTGTCTTTAATGAATACAATCCCAATTCCTAAGTTACTATATGAGAAATTCATAAGTATTAATAATTTGAAATCTTAATGTACATCTACAAATCTGGTTTTTAAAATTGTAATGTTCTATATACCCTGTCATAGTTGGAAGAAAACAAGACATTAAATATTTTTCTTAATTTGATTTGGATACAAAAAGTGATATCAGCCCAAATAAAGGGTCAGAAAAATAAAGCTTAAATGAAATAGTAACACTAGCTAATTTTTATGGCTTATTTATTGTATGCCCTACACGGTGCTAAGTGCTTTATAAATATTAGCTTATTTAAACCTCTTAAAAACAGCTTGAAATAGTTACTATGATTCTCTCTGATTTATAGATGAAGAAACTAAAGTTTAGAGAGGTTAAATAATGAGCCCAAGGTCAGACAACTGACATTCAAACTCAGGCATCCTGGCTCCAAACCCACTGCTCTTAACTACTATGCATATTGCACAAACAAAAACAAAAGAGACAGTTACATGGAATGATAATAGAAGTAGTACGTCATATTAATTCAATGGCCCAGGTTATTTGTCCTAGAAACTACACTATCTTTAACAGAGGTAGTAAATATTTAAGCTACCTTTGATTTCACTGAGAGAAAATGTATAACAAAAATAGTATATTACATTACTTACGACATTATCTGATTCAGAATGTTAATGTCAGGAAAAATGGCAACGAGAAATCATGTGCTCAGGATCATTTCTTTGCTGAGACATAAATGTTGCTAAATGGTGGCCCATTTTTCCCAGTCCCTCCTCTCCATTGTACCTCCAGAACTGTTTTAGGTGAGCATCTCTTACCTGGACTATTACATCAGCCTCCAGATGGTCTTCCCACAACCCCAGTTTGTTCTCCACACTGTTGCCTGAGGTTTCTTCACGAACCAGCAAAAAAAAAATAAATAAATAAAAAATAAATAAATAAAAATAAATAAATAAATAAAAATGCTATTTCACTCTCCTTATTAAGAACAATGAAAATGTTCTTAATTTTTTTTTTTTTTTTTTTTTTAGTTTTGAATCACACATCTACTGATAATCCAATGAAAGCTATAGACCCTTTCTGAGTAAAAAGAACTTTATACACCTTACTCATTATTTTTTGGCATTGCTTGTCAGGGATTTCAAATATCTGTCACCAGCTAGTTTTCTCACCTGATATTCCATCATTTATCCCATCATATATACTGTAGCTCCATTAAATTTCTTATTGTTTCTCAATCTTGAAATATTCTTCAAGTTCTCTGTTCTAAGCATACTCTTAATTGTCTGGGATGCTAAGCTGAAACAGAGGAAGGCCTTATGATATGTCTGTCATAGGCAGCCCATGATTCAAACCTCATTATATAAGCTTGGGAACAGTACTTAGCTGATTAGAATCTCAGTTTCATCGCTGGTAGAATGAGGGTGCTGGCATTATTAATTTTACAGAGTTTTATAAAGATCAAATGAGGTAGTGAATGTAAAGGTCTTAGCACTCAATAAATACATGTTCTTATCTTCAATCCCGGTTTGACTCTCCTCACCCTTTATTTCTCATCCCCCATCCGGTGAGTGGATTTTAGATTTCTTCTCTGTGCCCCACAGCACCATGATTGATACCTCTAACCTTGTACCATTGTTTGGCATTTTATGTTTCTTGTCTGCTTCTCCATCTAGACAAGTAGTTCTTAACCCAGGTTGCACACTTAAATAACCTGGAAAGCTCTTTTAAAAATGCCCCTTGGTCCAATTAAATCTGAGGCTCTGGCATGGTATGCAATCGTGGTTTATGAGGTTCCACAGGTGATTTTAATGTACAACTTAGACTACAGACTCCTTAAGAGCAGGGATTCATCAATGAACCCACTGCCATCATGGTGCTGGGCACTGAGTAGATGTTCAGTGTGTGTCTCTAAAATGAATGCATGCATGGGCCAACCATCCAGGCCTTTTGAATATACATTAGGTAAACTTTAACCCATTTAATTATGAAAGCATGACACTCAAATTTAATATATTTTTAATAAATTTATATGTGTCCAACGGTAATCAGTACTTAAGCAGGTAAAGACAATTTTGAAGTTTTCTCGAAGTAGATGTTGCTTCAGGCAACTTCTTACGTACACATTTGCATATTTAGAATTTTTTCTTTTTCTTTGATTCTTTTGGGTCCTAAAGTCATGTTGGCAAGATGGTTTAAACCTATAAATCTCTTAAAGCGTACTTAAATGCTTCTAGCTGAAATTAGCAGTCTACTTGCCACTATAAAATTTCTTCTCACTGTTGAACTATTATATATAATTCTAGCCTTACTAGCATTTTTTTGTTGCCTTCCTCTTGGATTTTATATGCAGATTTATATTTAACCTTCCTGTGTTCTTTCTTTTTAGTGACCCACCAGTAATTGTGTTTAGCTGTAAAAATATGCACAGTACCACGAGAAAAGAGGAAGAAAAGGCCTAATGACATTAAAAGCAATAGGTCTAGCAATTTGTTGAAATTAACTTTTTCCCATAATGGCTGGTAGTGCTTTCTTTTTTGAATGTTAAATGGAAACTGATATGTAATAAAATGTTTTTTTATATAGTAAATAGTATCAGAGCACCATGACTGATAAAATCAGCTTTCTCATTTAAATGCAAAAGATTTATAAGTTTATTTTCAGTAGGATTCGATTTCATGATGGCCTCAAGACACTAAGCTGAATGGTGGTTATGGAAAGTAGATTCTTATCTTTTCTAATAAAGAGAATCATGACTTTATTATCTTAGTTTGGGCCTAGAAATTAAAATGTTATCAGCTTAACAAAAAGAAAGAAAACACATTATAACAACATCTCTAACTGTTGGAAGATCTCAGTACTGAAAATGCATAGGTTGGATATTTTTATTAAATAAAAATAGTAGATTTTGGAACTATATTTAATTTCTTTGCAATGTTATTTTCTCTTAGGTAATCAGCTCTGATGTGGGGTCGACGGTTTCCTTCTGGACAATAGACACTGGGCGGAAAATCAAACAGTTTACTGGTTGCCATGGAAATGCAGAAATCAGCACTATGGCCCTTGATGCAAATGAGACAAGGCTTTTGACTGGCAGCACAGATGGGACTGTAAAGGTATGAACACAGTGATGCTTTTCTATCAGATATGAGGAGCTGAAATATTGTGCAAGGAGACATAAGTTTGACTATATTTGTTGTTGCCTTTTTGGCCTTACAAGAAAAGAGCTGAGTGAGACAAGTTAAGAAGAACTAAATAACCCAAACCATCTAATAACAGGAAATAAACCTCTGTGGAAAAATGAATAAGTAACTTTTCTGAATAAATTATTTAGAATAAGAATACAACTTGGCTTGTTTATTTCAGAAAATCTTTTTTTAATGTTTTGAATAGGACTACTTTGAAGAATAAGAGGCCTAAATAATTTTCATGTACTTCAGCTAATGTCTCTAGCTTTCTTTTTTCTCAGTTTATAAAATAAATAACCAGAGTAAGTAAACTTTCAAAAATGGCATAGATGCAAATTTTTCAGAAAATTAATATTTAAAATCAACCCATTTTGTAATTTGCATTTTTATGAGAAAGAGAGATAGTGAAGAAAAATAGAAGGAAGAACAACCATGCTCTTATTTATTATCCATCTTAAACTAACATGATTTTATGTTTCCAGTTTTTTTTAAATTTTGTAACTATTAATTTCTTCTGGGAGGATGGTGCTATTTTACTTTGCAAAAATGATCAAATTTTCATGCAAAGCCATATACTTACAACCTGAAATCATGCCCACCAGTGAATCTTCTCTATTCCCCTCATCTCTGAGAGTAATGACAGTGCCTGATTGGATATGGCTTGTGACACTTTGAGGCAACAGAAGGCAGTTTTCTGAATAAGGTTTAAATGGTTTTCAAATTTCTGTCATAACAAGAGTCAGAAGGATATTAATTAGATGTATCTTCCATACTAGGGTGTATGATGCATTCAGGGAGAGTAATACAACACTATTTGGATATGTAGCTAGAACGTTATGGAATTGGGGAGCAAATATTCATGGGGATTCCAGGCTGGCAATGGTTAGCGTGAAGGAGGTGCTATGGCACATTGTAGTGAGACTTTGGAAATATGCAGAACTTGGCCTCTTGGAAGGTTAATGGCCTGAAGTATAAACTGGGAGCTTGGGTTTAAGCAAAGTAACCTAGTTCATAGCAGAACCGGCAAGATGTGTGAAGGTAATGGAACGATCTCAATCTCAATAGTCAAGGTAGAAAAAAGCAGGAATAACTGGAACCAAAGTATTAGACAGTGGCTTAGATAAAGGGAACAAACAAGTGTCTCACCCACCCAAGTGTCCTGGGGCGTGAGGTGGAACTGCAAAAGAAAGGAAGTGGATTAGGTTCCCTTTACCATATCTTGCCGGGTAACATGTTAGAGAGTCTGGGGTTATGCATACTTGTAAGTGGTTGCTAACATGGTCCCAGCTAAGGGACTTGATAGGATCTGGGGGCAGTCATATCTTCATAATACCTATCTGTGGGTATAATTTTAGATGAGCTTGGTAAGAGATATGTTTAGAGGAAAACCGAGTTACATGGGTGAAGAGTTGTACACCCCTCAACAACTCAGCTAAAGCCTTGACATCTTAGAAGTTAATGTGAATTTAGTAATATAATCATAGCTTTTGAAGGTACATTTATCTTTATCACAATAGCACAACAGAATTCTGAAATTTGGCAACCTCTGCTTAGGACGCATAAATCAGAGTTGAACTGCACTGGCCGTATTCTATGAAGAAACAAGAATTAATGACATTTTCCAATCTCACTTACATTTAGCCTCTAAAACCCATACCTGTGGAATCAAGGATTTAAAAGTATTGCCTATTTATCAAGGTTTTGAAGTGTCTGTTTTTAAATTAATTAATGTTTTGAATAATTAATGTATGCATCCAATAAAATTTGAAATATAAAAGAGTGAAAAGAAAAACTCTTTCTCGACTCTGTTCCCAGCTCCTCCTTTGTGGCTGTCATTGCTGCCAGTTTCTTGCGCATCCTTCTAGCCTATGGGAAGCATCTGTTACTCAATGGCAGCCCACTATCCATGCTGTTCTGCATTTTGCGTTCTTTTGTCTTGAACATTGATTCATATGAATGCAAACAATAATCATAATGTTAGCTAACTTTTATTGCTTGCTTACTGTGAACCTGTCCTAAGTAGTTTACATATACATTCACACAAATACTTATATACATGCGTATAATCAATATGGTTGGTAATATTATTAACCCAATTTTACAGATGAAGAACTGAAGCCCAAGGAGATCAAGCAATTTGCATAAGTTTCCATAGCTGGTTGAGTTTTGGCAGAGCTCAGACACATGGAAGTGACTCATTCTTCTTAATGACTATATTATGTGCTACTGTATAGATATTCCTATTCTGAGGTTGAGTCTCTTGTTAATAAGCAACTAAGTTGATTCACATCTTCAACTTTTATAAACCATGCTTCAGGAATATTCTCCAAAATATGCCATTTTACACATTTGAATGCCTCTGCGCAATGATTTTCTAAAAGATGAATTTTCGAGTCAAAGGGTATGTGCATTTTAAGTTTGATAGAATGTCAGCTTGTCCTTTGTGTGTGATGTGCCAACAATGTTTCATAGCAGACTTTGTTTTTAACTCTTTGTAACCTAATGACACTCTCTGTTGAAGCACACTCATTGGATCTATATCCTCGCCACAGCATGAGGAGGTAAACTAGAATTGCTTATACCTCTGTAGCATCATGTCTAGCACCCACTATCAACAGGTTTTATTGGGAGATATGACACCTAGTATATAATGACTGTGTTTCGGGCTCTGTATTAGATGTTTAAAATTCCAAGGATCCCTGAGGAATAAGTTTCCTGTGTCATAAATGGGGGAACTGAAATTTAGAGAGATACACTTAGAGCAAGAACCAGGATTTCAACAGACTTCAAAATGTGGCTCTTCATGATTTTAACTTCCCTCCCCCTAAAAAATGCACTAATTCATTAACCTTTAAATCAAGTGTCATTAGAATAGACTGACAGGGTTACTTATGGAGTAATAAATATAATGGCTAAATTTAATTGGTGAGAGGATTTTCTTTACTCATTATATATCCCAAGTGGATCAACCCTAAGTCCAGAAAGGAAATACAAAAATTTGGAATAATATTATTATACCATGTTGTTTTACTCATTGAAGACATTTTGTTTTCTTGTCTCAGCAGTGGTTTTAATTTTCTCTTTAAGGTATGGGACTTCAATGGATATTGTCATCACACACTAAACGTTGGGCAAGAGGGGGCTGTGGATATTTCACAGATCCTGGTTCTTAAGAAGACAATATTGGTTATAGGCTGGGACAGGTATGATATGTTTTATGCAAAAGTAGGAAGGTAAAATCAAAATCTAAAAGAAAAAAGAATATAGAAATCTTGACTGATTCTGAGTCATTAACTTGCTGCTGACCTAGGTGAGTGAAACTTTATATGGAATCAACTGAATGCTTAGTGACTACAGTAGTATAAGATCATGTCGCTTGGGCAGCTTTGAGAAGTGTTAAAGAACTTTCTTCTGGCTTTAGGAATCTGTCTTATTTAAAAAATCATTCTGGATGGGGATATAATACCACGTCCTGAATATTAACTCCAAGAGTTTCCCAAATTTTATGGGCAATAAATTCTTAATGCATAAATTACATTCCTTAAACTGTAAAAGAACCTCATTTCTTCTTCTCTTGTTACTTATTTTAAATTGCAGCACAAGAGGGAAATAGCCCACTGAATTCTGTGTTAGTGCCTCCTTCACATCAGTGCAGAGAAGGGCCTTTCACAGCCCACTTACTGTTCTCAAGGAGCAATTCTTCCATTTCATTACGAGGAAAATTACTTTTCTTTCTTTTTTTTCCTGAGAGAACTAGGGGATCATAAACAGGGCCTTTTCTATGACATTGTATAAGCACTAGGAAAATTAAAGTATGATGTTTTGAAAATATATTGTCCATAAATTCAACAGTTCACAAAATATTACTCTAATAGGTAATTTGCTCAACATTATTCACTACAGAATTATGATCTTAACGTTTGAAGCTAGGATTGAATCAGATTTTATACCTAGAAAACTAGCAGTATATACTTGGGAATTTTTATCAATCATATGGAAGGCTTTTTTTTTTCTAATGCAAATGTGAATATACATACTAGAAAACATTGTGCCACATGCAGCTTAGTTTTCAGAGGAAGTTTGACTATAAAGAAAGAAAATGTAGTCCAGATTATTCTACTTGATATTAAGAACTAATTCAATCATCCTCATCTTTGAAAGACAAGGCTTCTGCACATCCCTGGGAGCAATCATGATCCATTAACTGCTCATAACCTCTCCAACAGACTATGGCCTAATGATTTCAGTAATTAGGCTATGGCAATGAATAAGTTTAATTCTGTAATATCATGGCAGGGTAGATGTGCAGTATACAACTGAGCCAATTTAAATTTTGAACATAACGAAAAAATGAAAACATTAATCATTGTGAGTCAAAACTTTGGAGATACTATTACCTTAATTATATTTTTTAGTTATCCATAGGTATAAATTATCATTAAATTTAAGAGTCTTTTTGCTTACAGTGGAAAATTTTTAAAAGATTAGAGTCATCTAACAGTGGTTTAAAGGAATACTCGACGCTTTGATATATATTGGTGGGTGGTAAGTTTCTATAATCTGAGGAAGAAGCTTTGGGAAGACTGAAATGAGAGAAGAAAAAGTTACCAATGTTCCCACCTTTTCCATCTTTTCCATCTTCCACAAGTTGTGAGGACTTGGATCCCTTAGTTGGAATTGAAAGTTAATGAAGACATTCCCAATTATAAAATTTTACTGTATATTGTTAGATTTAAAAATTATATTTCTTAAGTCAGAGGCCTTATGTTAGGATGGATTCTGGAGGATTGTTGTGGGGACCTTTTTACCA
The DNA here is from genome assembly GCF_000325575.1 of Pteropus alecto. Taxonomy (NCBI): domain Eukaryota; kingdom Metazoa; phylum Chordata; class Mammalia; order Chiroptera; family Pteropodidae; genus Pteropus; species Pteropus alecto. The sequence continues at coordinate 928,667 of NW_006435762.1, read as the reverse complement.
GGAGGTATTTAACACAAAAGCCTAGAAGACAGGTCAACTGTTTGGTGATAGCTGGAGAAGGATGGTGAATTAAGCCAACTCTTTAATAGTTAAGTGATTAGAGAAGTAATAACTAGAGATTGACAGCCAGTTTATTAAGCTTTCTTTAAAACCCACAGGAAACTGTCAAGCTGAAGCTTTAACTTTAGGCTTTATCTAAATAAAGACACTGGTTTGATAATTTTGCCCAGGATGAAATAGAAATTTTATTTTATTCATAGAGCTTTGTACACGTGGCACTTTACAGACATCATCTAATTTAATTCTTAACTTCATTTTAGGAGGTATGTAATATTTCATAGATATCTCAAGTGTCTATCTTTAGCTCTTATCTCTCTAAACTCACTTATCTGCTCGCTTGCTGGATGTGTCTGACAGCAATTTGAAATTCAACATATTCTAAACTGCATGTATTATTTATTCCCCTCTCCAAAACCTACTTCTCCTCTTGGATTCAGTTAATAGCCAGAGACATCCACTTTGGTTTTGCCTTCTCACTCAACTTTACAACCAAGTAGTTACTAAGCCTTATCTATTCTATACTCTAAATATTTCTCAAAGCTGTTCCCACTACTACTACAACTATGTAATTCAGAGCATCATTTCTACAGACTTCTAATTTGTCCTTTCCTCAGTAATGCCACCCCCCTTTGCCTCTTAAATAGATGTGCACATTTTAGCTACAGTTTCTTTCTACAATGCATTCTATCGATGCCACTTCCTTGTTCGACACCTTTTAGTGTCTACACAGTAAATTGAAGTTCCCTCCAGCCTGGACCTATTCTTAGTTTCATTCTCACTCTTTCTCATGTACATTATAAACTCAAGTAGCAAACTGCCATCAGGATGTTCTCATGCCTTTATTCTCTCCCCTTATCTAGAAATCTCTTCCCCATGCCTTTATTCTCTCTCCTTATCTAGAAATCTCTCTACAAACATTTTTCGATGTGGCTGTTTATTCCTATTTTAAGTCTCTCTCATACATCTTCTTCACCAGGATATCTCTCTTTACTACCAGGATGGAAATATGCCCCCTTTCTGTCTTGGTGCTCTCTAGTTTCCTACATTTTATATAACATAGGAATACACACACACACACACACACACACACACACACACATATGCATAGATATATATTTGATTTATATATCATATATATATTTGATAAATATAAATTAAGTCATTCAACAAATGTCATTGAGCATCTAATGTGCACAGTGTCTAGAGCTCATTAGATGCTCAGTGATAATATATATAGCATATATTGCATATATATATATAGTATCTGATGCTCATTAGATGCTCAGTGGTATTTGTTGAATGATTTAATTAATATTTATTGAATAGGCAGGGAATCTGAGGATTAGAGAGCTAATTACCCATGGTCACATGCAGAGTAAATGGATATTCAAATCTATTCTCTTTTCACAATAAATCAGAAAGCTGAATATTACCAATCCTCTTTTACAAGGGAGGAGATGAGGCTTGAAGAGGTTGGGTAGTCTGGCCAAGGTTACAGAAGTAATAGGCAGCTGAGTTAGAATTCTACACCAAAGTCCATGTTCTTTGCATTTTTTCTGAGTTGCAGATGAAGTCATTAAATTATGGAAGAAACTATATTCTTTTAAATGAATAATTTGATTGAGGAGGTTGGGCATATCAATCAAAGTTGATGAATGGGTTCTGTGAATTTGGAGAAGCACATACAAAAATATGTATTATTAACAGTACCTCAAAGTTTTAGCTTAACATTATTTTTCCCCTTTCCTTCTCACAAGCATTTTTAAAGTGCAGTTAGATAGAAAGCACTCTCAGTGGTAACACATTCTACTTGGGGAGTCAATACCTACAAGGCAGAATATGGTAAATGCCACTGTGCAATTACCCATCTTGGTTATTTAGAAATATGGTCATTCATATCTAGAGAATATTTCTGTCAGGGAAAAAGGAGCCTCAAATTCAGAACTTCTAGAAATGTGTTTCTTATCATTTTAAGCAAACCGTACTTAGAGATGAAATTGTGAATTGACATAGGGTCAATGACAAACTACCTGGTTAAATACCTAACTATATTTATTTTGACAAAATTAAGTGAATAGTAAATCAATTATCTTTGCATTTATTTAAATAGTCATGTAATATGTATATTCTGATAAAATCAAATAAATAATCATAATAGTTTAACATTTTATCCTACCCTAAAATTCTATGAATCTATACATAACAACTCTCTATAAAAACAGACTCGGACTTTTAGTTCTCCCAACTTTATTTCTTTTTTTCTGTTAAAGGAGAAATTGTTGTTCATGAATGTTTTACCTCTGTAAAATATCTAGGCTTATACCAGTACTAAAAAAAGAAAATATTTTATATAATTTCAAATAATTCAGAAAATTTTATTGCTATCAGTATCCTTCAGAGCTCTGTAAAAATTGGGCGCTCAATAAATAGATGTTGATGTAATTTGATTTCTGAAAGTATTTTTAAATGAAATGAGATTGGGGATTTGAAGTTTCACAACAATAAAACTTATCTATCACAAGATATTAAATCCTTAATAATTGTCTTAGTAAGGAACTATAATCCTATATGACTCAACTGGTTTCTATTATTAGGATAAGAATCAGAATGAAAACTTCCAAAGTTGTGACTTATTCTAAATAACCATGTTGGAGGTCAGGAGGGGGCTAGATATGTTCAAAATTTACAAATAATCCTCAAACCTAATTTTACAATAGTTTCAGTGTCTAAAATTTGACTCCACAAATTTAAGGAAAAAGAATAAACATGAACTAATTTATATTGAAATAGTTCTCTGCCTTTGAGCCACACCCTTTAAGCCTAAAGGGCAATAGATAGGTTCTTATGATAATTGGTCTTAACAACACACGAACAATTAACCTCGAAGGGAGAAAATAGTTGATTGTGTCTTTTGTCCTTTCCATGACAATTTCTACATGATAAGTTTTAGTAAAAGCTGTTTTTCTAGCTCATTCATCCTAAAAGAGGTTATTTTTTAAAACATTTTTTTTCTTTTTAAAATTGTTTTATACTTAGGTAAACTCATTTTGTTCTCACAGAATCGGTCATTATATCTAAATTCCTAATTAGAGGTATGATCATCTTCACAAGATGACAGGATGACTCAGTGGCAATACTCTCAGGATTTTAAATGATAGTTGTGGAATGGAAATTGTAAAGTCCTTCAAAGTCAGAAAGAACACATCTCTCAGACTCCTCAAATGGCCTTAAAATTGGTTCATTCTGTACTTTAATTTTACTCTTGGCAAAAGTACAAACTTAAAAAAGCTATCTTTGAAATGGACAAAGTTAGAAATACAGTGTGGATTCTGAAGGTATTTTGAGGATAACTGTCATTTCAAATGAAACTTTCAGGTTAGGTTTTGAGGGAAAGGTGGCAGCTAATTAGTTTCTTGACATTTTGACACACAAGGTCAACTATCAGAAGGGCTACTTTTTACACTAAAAGCATTTTTGTGCCTTTGGGTGGTACTTCCTAAATACATCTAGTTAATATGGGTATCACTGCAAAAAGACATTTGACATTGAATTTTGGCTAAGAGATAATAGAAGAGATATAGGATTGACCTTGTCCCTGTCACTCCCACCTCATAGTCTCCATTCCCAGGGGATAATCACTTCAACCAAATTTACCAATTGGTGAAGAGAAAATTAAAAATATATACATATAAAGCCATTATGAGATTAACTACAACTTCAGAACTGCAAAATATCTTATTTATATTATCTTGCTAAGACTCATATTAATGTTATTTTAATAATTATCAATTTAAAAAACAGAATTATTCATACATTGATTCAGCAAATATTTATTAAAAGCCTATTACATTCATTTTAGGCACTGCTGATGCAGAGAGGGTCGAAGTCCATATTCTCTTAAAGCTTATTTATGATAGAAAAGACAGAAAAGGAAGAGACAAACTTAGACCACAGTATCGCATAATAATAGTGTAATAAAGAAAAGTGACATAGGTGGGGGATGCGAGACTCAAAGGAAGGCTTACTCGAGGAGGCAACATTTGAGCACAGAATATTTCATTCATTCATCTGATTTATATTTATTGAACACTCAATATGTATAGGTTGTTATGCTTGCTACTATGGGGTTTACAGAATAAGACAAAATCCCTGGTTTCTGAGAGCTTACAATCTAGCAGAGGAGTGGAGACTATCAAATATTTTTTAAATGTTGTAAGTATAATGTGAATCATGTAAGAGATCAGAAGAGGAAAACAATTCTTTCAACTCTAGTTATTAGGGAAGTCTACCAGAATAAGGTAGGCCTTAGGGAACAGGTAGAAGTGAGTTTGTGTTTGGAAGGAAATCCACAGAGAGATCAAAGAGCACTTCATGAGTGAAACAAAGCAACTAGAAATGTGAAGTGTGTTTGGAGAACAAGAAGGGTGCTTCGAGAGCTGTAACAATATTGTTTGGGTTGAACAAGAAGATGCGCTTTGGGAACTTAGCCCCTGGAACTGTTAGGTGATACCCGTAATAGTTCAAAACGGCTCCTGCAAGTAAGAAATTTACTTGAACTCTTGTATTTTATTTTTAAAATCCAGGTGAATTTTGCATTCTATCTCATCAATTCATTGTCCTTATTTTAATATAAAAATATTTTTCCCAAAAATCTTCAAATAAAGTTAACTCAGAAAGGTGCACTGTATTTACCCTGAGGCTCCCAGTAACTGACAAATATTTAGTTTGACATTCACATTTTACTTTGAAAAGCAAGAATAGAAGAATAGAGAGAAATAATTCTAAAATAAGTTGATTAGACTCAATTATTATTAGGTCTTGAATAACAGGCTCATATATTTTAATTTTTTTCATATAGGAAATAGAAAACTAGCAAATGTTTTTCAACAGGGTACTAGCCTTATCTTTGATCACGCTATTTCTTCATTCTGCCTAGATTGCCTTCCTCTTCCAAATACCACTCATTTATTTATGGTCCAGCTCCATTGTGACCCCTCAACTCAGCTTTCTGTGATTTCTATACCTGGAATTCCATGGCAGTTGATCTGTACTTCTTTGGCACTTATAACATTTCACTACATTTTAGTCACTTTATGTTCATGACTCTATCCCCTGCAGTACCATGAATAGAAACTTCCACAGAGAAAACAAGAATTGCTTGTAGAATAAATACATATAAGAGCTTCCAAAATGGAATGATTAATCTAGTAGCAGAATAAAGAATGTACCGGAGGTGGGGAGACAAGAGGCAGTAAAATTGGTTAGAGGCTGTTAAGTTGTTCAGTTGTTCATGAAATAGTGAACATTGAACTAGGAAACTGTCATTGGCAGTTTAAAGTAAAAAGAATGAAAATGTAGCATATCTCAGAGTTAGAATCTGCATATTTTATTTGACTGAGGAAGAGAAAGACATACAGGAGACTGGAATTCTGGTCTATTAATGAAAATAGAGAATTTAGGGAGGACTGGTGTGGAGGGAAGATGGAAATTATGGATTTTTGCTATGTTGCTGATGAGAGCATTATATGCCACTGTCAACTGGCAAGGGAGAACTACCCAACACTGGAAAAAGGTTATAAATGAAGATCAATTTAAGAACCATTTGTGTAGAATAGAGATTGAAGCTCATGTTGGTCTAAAAAATCCCTGAACAAGCCCTTTTGGGCAGAGAAATGGATTGGAAGAATGATAATAAGGAATGTCCGTATTAAAAGTAGGGAGAGAAAGAAGGGGATGGAAAATAGAGAATAGCAAATGAAAGATCAGGGAGACAGGAAAAGAAGCAGGACATACTAGAAACATAAGACTTTCCAGGAGGAGAAAGCCACGTTCATCAGAGAGTAAGGAGTTACATTGATAGGACAATCGGGAGAGCTCTAAAGTGGCGGGAATAGAAGCAAGATTTCAGGGAGGTGAAGGGACACCAAGCCTTCCCATGCTCATTTGAGCGATTGTGATTTTAGCAGGAGGGAGAGGTTTAGCATAAGCTGATAGTCAGAGCTCAAAAAAAGTGGAAGCAGGGTGGTATAAATGCTCCTACAATTTAATTTTTGAGCTCCTCTCTTCCCCTCCAGGCACTGGGCACTTCATTCTCTGTCCATCCTAGCCTGTTTTCAAACTCACCAACCGTGCTCTAAGATACTGACCTTCTTAAAATGATTATTTCTGTTGAAAATGTATCTGTCCTGTGTACCATTCCTTTGGAATGGCAATTCCTAAGTGTGTTCCACAAATGATAGTTCTTCAAGATGCTGTATGAGAAAGGACTCTGTGGTTAATTAAGTCTGGGATATACCACAGGGAATGTTCTGGACACTCTGATGAAATGAAACCTTATCAATTTTGTTCAAACTACCAAATATTATGTGTTCATGGACCCATCCTCTTTTTTTTTTTATTGTCACTGTCACAAAACTTAGTGGTTCTATGGTACTAATATGGGGAAACTTTGATTTGGAGTTTTGCTGAGAGATAATTAATCTGATAAATGCATGTATACTTGGTGTTAATGATCTTGAAAGAATAATTAACCTTCTAATACTAAATATTCAGAGTTTATTAGAGAATTCAATGAAAGAATTCAAAAGGAAGTTCAGTGAGGGAAATTTAGTAGTATGGATGACATGTGAGAATAAAATTCGGGGTAGCGTAGTCTTTTAGACCTCTCAAGTCACACCACCCAAGTGGATGGTGATGACTACTCAATATCTATATCATTTTTAGATCCACAGCTAAATTCTGTATCCTTTTTACAGGGCTATTACTGTGTTTCGACCTCAGAACTTCAATCAATTTTTCATCCAGCCTGGAGAATGGAAAGGAGGAATACAGCACCGAGATGATATCTTGTGTGCTGCATTTTTACCTCCACACACTCTTGTTACAGGTTAAGTGAACCTTCACTTGACAATCAATGGTGAAAGTTTGGTTTCTTTTATCTCACTCACTTAAAAAAAGCCTTCTCTCAACTGCAGAATGAATAACTTTTTTGAAGAAGCAGTCTTTGCACTTATTTCTAGGATAATTCCTTGGTTCTTATTTCTAGGGCAAGCCATCAGCTCCTGAGCCTGGCTACCTGGCCTCAAATCCTGGTTTCACCACTTGCCACTGTACAATATTGAGCAAGTTATTTAATTTCTAAATCATAGTTTTGTCTGGCTAACAATAGTATATCTATATCTTACTACATCACAAAGGTTGAGTAAGATAATCTGTGTAAACGTTTAACACAGTGCTCAGCACACACTAAGCTCATCAGTAAAGGTTAGCTTTTATTTTATTGTCTTTTTCCAGGAGCAGCATCAGGGCTGTTGGATACAAATCACATATCTGTAGTACTCAGATGTTTCATAATGGGAACTCATTAACCCTTTGGCACAATTTAGTTTTAAGTAATTTTAGTTAAAGACTGGCTTCACAAAATGTCTACAAATCCAAGCTCTTAAAAGGATCCATGGGCAAACTTTGATGTGGCATATTAAAGAGGATCAGAAATTGTTGTATCATTTCCGGCCAAAGAAAACAATTTATAAAGACAGATTGTACCATGAAATTAACAAGTCCATATTTTGACAGCCTACATTTTTTTATAGAACTAAAAATGTCATCAATTAAGAGGAATGAAAACTTAACAGGAAAAGAGCCAGGATATCTATGCAGTGTTAACAACTTGAGGTTTACTGCTTTACACTTAAAAGTTCCGCTGTTTTTAAGACTTCCCTGATCACCTTCCGTGAGGGCCAGTACTGCCATTTAATTTGCTTTATAGCTGTTGGAAGTCTACCCTGCGGGAATATCATGTGCTGAACTATGATGGAGAGAAGTAACCTATAAGGCTACGTAGTTGTTACTCTGAAAGTGTCATAAAATACCATTGTAATTGGTGAGAAGATGATGTCTTCATTCACTCTTATTCCATCAGTCAGTCCTATGGATAAATATTTGGTCAAACACTTTGTAAGTAAAGCATTTCAAAATCATAGGAACAGATGAGTACTCCCATGGGCAACTAATACGTAGAAATACATTACCCTTGGCCAAGTTGTGCATTACACTGGTTGGTCTCGCCAGGACAATACAGAGTTTAGTATGTATTACTCTCCAAATCCCAAGAAAGGCACCATCTGTACATCTCACTCAAACTCAGCTTTTCTCCTCTGCTCTCCACTTGACATTGACATTCTGCTCAGTAGGGAGCTGTCCTCATTTAGCTGCTGAGAGAAGTGGTCTGGCATGCATTGCTCTTCCTCCAAGACAGGCTTGGTCAGATTTAATCTCACTATTTGGGCTTTTCTATGTTCTTGGTGAAGAGCAAAGGGAAGGACTTTCTGTAGGG
>NW_006435762.1:918868-920143 GCF_000325575.1 Pteropus alecto | reverse complement strand
GGTTGGAGAAAGCAGTAGTCAATAAAGAATATAAGAGAGAGGGAATGAAAAAAAGACAAATACACACAACACACACACACGGGAAAAGATACAGGAAACAGAAACCTAGAAAAACTTGATTTACTTGTCTTCACTCAATAATAAAAAAGTATAGTAATTATTACTAGCTTTTTTAATACTTACAATATACTAGGCACTATTCTAAGTACTTTTCATTCTCCACAGCAATCCTCTGAGATAAATACAATTTTTAACCCAGGTTTTTAGATGAAGAAATTGTGGCATCATGTAGAGTTGAATATGCCCAAGGTGACACAGCTAGTAGGTGGCAGAACCAGGACTCAAACTCAAGTTATTTAATTGCAAAGCCCTTATTCTGAATGCCTTATTACTATAAAATAAAATGATATAACAGTAGTTTCTATCATACTTGATACATAGGTATGTTGTAAGGATTATACATTCTAAAGTTTAATAAAAACACAAGTTATTAGTATTCATTCATGTCACCAAAAATATATAGGGTACCAATTATGTGCCAGATACCATGTAAGATATCATTATAATGACTTCTTCCCATTGCTGTTGCTTATATTCTCTAACTTTCTGGCAATTCATATTCTCCCTCCTGGCTCATTTAGGGAGTTATGATGGAGAAATTGTTTTGTGGAACAATAACACAGAAAATGCTCACTATGTCCTTCACCCTGATTACCAGAGGCTGCTAAAAGCAAAATCAGGTGAGTGCAAGTTTGAAACTAAAATAATGTAGCTCTGTCAAACCACAGTAGACTTGATTGTTTATGCATGTAGCTGATGTAGCTTGCTTCTAAATTATAGATAATTGGTTATAAGCGCAAGAGGTTAGTGATATCACTGTCTTGTCAAAATGACTACAAAGAACCTTGAGATTTACTTGGTTTAGCAAATTCTTCATGGCATACCATTTCTTCTCTTTGTGCTATATCAGTGTTTCTGAATTACCGACAGCAGAGAGCAGGCATCTCATTTCTATTTAGTTTAGTTTTTGCACATAAACCTCACCAAACTGCCTTTGTGTGAACCTTGGGTACTCCTTGGTAAGAAAATGAGAACTCATGTTCACTTAATGGGATCTTCAGGCTCAGTCTAGAGCTTGTATTTAATATTATGCTACCTAAAAATCTTAAATTATTTCTATTTCTTGTTTTAGAAACCTGTGAGGAATGTTAGATGGGAGTATATTGTATTTTATGAGAGTTTAGCCAAGCACATGAATATTTTATACTTAAGCAA
>NW_006435762.1:895772-918807 GCF_000325575.1 Pteropus alecto | reverse complement strand
ACTAATTTATTTGGGTAATGAATATGGCATTCCTCATGGCCCAGCAAGGTTCTGTTGTCTCAAATGGATAAACTCAGAGGCTAAATTGGACCTTAGGAAAAGACTGGTCATTAGATAACAGCATTTTTTGTGTGTATGTGAAAAGTTGAAGGACTGATTTGATAAGAGTAAGGAAACTAAAGAGATTTAGTACTTACTTGTCTGCAGGCACAAAACTCTGACCTGCTTTATGTACAAGGAGCTAACCATTAGAGTTCACTGAACTGTCCATGGAAAGGATGAATTCTGCCTCTTCCTCTACATTGCTCCTCAAGAGAGTGCCTCTTGCTCTTACAGACTGTGGCTATGATTAAAAACAGAGATAGATAAGAAAGAAAAACAGATAATATAGAATTTCTAAAAGACATGATAAGCTTTGCTATAGATGTCTTGCTTTAAAAATTCAAAGATCCTTCTGTATAGACTTTTCATAACCATGTGCAGATTATTAATAGATTCTAAGATGAATATCCCCAGTTTTTATTAGCGTGGCCTGGAGATGATGTCACGAGACAATCAAAATATCATTAGGAATGTCCTCTCCAAGGTAACTCAGCAACAAATAATATTGCTAAAAAATGATCATTTAAATATATTTAAGTAGTTATTATAGCTCAGGTTTATTAAATTATTTGTAAGATTACTGTTGATGATTAATAAGCTGAAAATGCCAAGATAATAGAATCATATTTGTCTTGAACATATCAAGACCTCTAAGATGTTAACAGTGACTACAGAGTGAAGTCCCTATTAATTCATATCAAGGGTAAAACACAGTAAGCATGTATGGAATATGCAAATAAAAAGGGAATCAAACAACCCTTTGGGTTGGGGTTGAGGAAGTGAATATCAGAAGGCTCCATGATGTTGACTGGAGACCTATTCTGAGACCCTGATGAAGGTGGGCCTGTTATTTTTCATAAGCATTTATTTGAGGAGCAGATATTTCTCTTCATTAACACACCTGGCTTTGTCTCCATGACAGATACAGTGCCTCAAAAGCTTCTTGGTTGTGGGAGGAGCTGCTTAAGCCACCCAGATCAGGCTACTCTGGGAGCTTGTTCCTTTGAGACTGACACCAAGTACAATAATGCTGTCATGAGGCTTTGCTTCCTTGAAGCAAGAAAACACATTGCAGCAACAGGTAAACTATGTATTTAAATTTTGACTGTAGACTGCTTTGATATATTGTAAAATGTTGGAAATAAGGAGCAAATGTTGGAAAAGAGATTTAATCTAATCCTACCTAAGTCTTATAGAGTTCAACTGCATCTGGTTAATCGTCAGTACTGAGTCACAGGCCACAGTAAATGACATTAGAGTTCAGGACGATGGGTCCAAGAACAGGAGCCAGACTAGATGCTGCCAGAAATTTATGCACTACTGCACATGTCAGGATCAGAGTGAGAGAGACTGACAAATTGCTTAATAAGGGCAACAATCAGAATTGGTGTTCCAGCCATGACATAAGCGGGGTTGGCAGGCCACAGTAAAGCTCCAAATGTATGTGTTACGACTAGGTCTACATGAGGCAGAAGAGTGCAGTCCAAGACTGACTGCACTGACACCTGGTCAAAATGAGCTAGAAGGAAATACTGAGAAACCTGGAGATTGGGGGCAAAATTTTAAATAACTGCTGATCCCAGTGCAAGAGAGCTGCCCACTCTTTGTCATAATTTATTTTTGGGGGAGTGGAGATGCTTTGGGGTTCTTTACCAGCTGTGCATACTTTCCAGAATATATCAATGTCCTGGTTAGAGCTTCTGCTGAGATATATGCTAACACTGGTACTACCATATGATTTACTGTAGTTATTTGGTATTATATTGATGAAATAATCTTCGTAATTTTCCCTCTGTTTTCACTGGCTATGTTAGCATGGTGTTGACGCAGCATATTTTCTCAAAATAAAAATCTCTTTTTGGGAGTAATGCATATTTTTGACCTTTCATCTAAAAAAATTGTAATTTAAACGTATTTTTTTCTTAACATTAGGAATCTAGACATATACGTGTTACATTTTTGAAGAAAAGAAACATATTTTAACCATGTTTTCCATATTTACTTTTCCATATTCAATTTTCAGTTGAAAAATCTGTCTGATTTTCATATAAAATGTTTAAACATTAAAAATCGACAAAAATATATTTCTACAGAGTTTTAGAAACTGTGAAATATTTAGAATATATATTTTGAAATGGTTAGATTCTAAACTTTCTATTTTCTAGAACTCACTTATCTAACGATATGATCTGTTATCCTGAAATTGCCCTCGTTTCCTCAAGACTAATTCTTCTTAATGTTATCAGGATTCCCAAATTGTTTCTACTGAAGCAGCTACGTGCTAACATTTCTACTTTAAACAGATATGATAGTTAATCAGCATTACATTTGTGAAGCAAATTGGATGTCATCTAAAGGTTTATCAGACAATAATAGGAACTTTGCCACAGCAGAATAATTGAGGCAAAGTGCTCCTACAGGGCATATAAAAATGGAAAATGAAAAGGTTAGTTCTAGTCCTGTGAACCAACAAAGTGTCCCATAAGAGTTTACAATACATTCTTGATGAAAATTTTTCAAATAAATTCGTAAATAGAATTTTAAGCATGCTACTATATGGAGAAATCAGTAATTATGCTGCTATAACTACGTATATGCATCCAGACTTGTGCCTGGGGAATTTACTTCTTTGGCATATGTGTCCAATGGATTATTAAGAAAGATGGGTTTTATGTAATCAAAATATTATTGTAAAGTTGTAATTAATATTTTATGTTTATTTGAAGGAACAAACTAATTTTAACTTTAAAAAACCAAAATAATATCAAAATAATACATGAAGGAAACAGAACTAAATTGAATAGAACATCTTACAGATTCTACCTCATTTAATACTCAGCATAAACCATTGAGGTCATCATAGGGTTATCCTCATTTTATATTTGAGAGAATTAAAGTGCTGGAAATTGATCTGAGGGATACCCACCTTTATACACACATATGCTTTTCACAGGGCAAGCCATGGAAGTTGGTTCTGGTAATTATTGTCACAGTGTTCTAATTAGGTGTTCCTTTACATGTTAGGAGGCGCTAACTTAGTGTCATGTGGAGGATCTGGGTATGTAAGATTCTGGGATACATTTAAGAAGCAACTTCTGGCTGAATTTTTAGCTCACAGTGGAGTTGGATCCATTATTATGGCTACCAATAAATTGAATCGATACCTTGCCACAGGAGATCTTGATGGATGGTTGAAAATCTGGAATATAGAGGTAAATTGAAAAAATTCTCACATCACCTTTTTTATTTTTGATTGCCTTTTGTTGCAGATAACTATCCTGTCTTGTCTTGATTCTAGATAAAAGAAGAAATGTTCAGTCTGAGTATTTTAAAAGAAACATTTACATGTATTGAGGAGAGACTTCTTTTAATTTGAGGAGAAAAACAGATTTTTATTGATATTAAAAATCTGTTAATATATATTCAAGTCAGTCACCCAATTTAGGAATGCAATATTGTCAGTGAGGTACTGCAGCATTGTTTGAGCTAAATAATTAGAGTATACCTTATTTGAAATACGACTATAAACGTAATTTAAGTAAAGCACTGGCCCTTTATCTAACATTACTGTCATTCTGAGTTAGTTTAGGATCTTTGTGTCATTGATTACCTTGACTTTCTAATATTATAAAATTGTATAATATGTGACTACCTCTGCATGATAAAGTTCACCTCTATCAAATAAGTGACTTTACTGTTCCATTTTTACTTTCCACCTTCCCCCCACTTCCTTTCTTTCCATTTCTCAAATTAGTCAAATCAGCTAGAAACCTTTTTTTTTTTTTAATATTAATACCACCTGTTATCATGAATTATTCTTTTGCATTTGGGTTATAGATTGTTGTTCCAAAATGTAGCTTTTTTTCATTTCCACATCAGACTTTTTTTTTAAAAGTGTCATGTCATTGCATAATTAAATATTTGGACTTTTTAGAATTCTGGCATTTCTTTTCATTCAGGAGTACTGTCTTAATTCCAGTAAAAGCAAAATCACACAGGCCCCAACTCTGATAAGATCATTCCAACCTCATGAAGACCAGATAACTTCTTTAGAGATCTGTGAGCTGAGTGGCCATTCACTGATTATCTCCTCCTCTGCAGACTGCAGTGTTTGTGTGACTGATGCCTGCGGTTCTCCTGTCTGGATCTTTGGTCAGGTAGAAATATTGTTTCCTTATTATTCTAGGATTTACTTGACATTTAGTAGAAACTTGGGGTGATTTTCATTTGAATCTCATTGGCTGTTGATGTTCATCAGTCATGAAAGAACTGACTTTCATTTCTAGAGCTGTAGCTCCAGGCATCTCTTGTCCTGTTTACCATTAGCTGTGGCAGTTCCATCAATTGGAAGACACCAGAGACAGGGAAACATGATGGCTCTGTGCCGCTCAACCTATTCCAGGACTTCTGAGAAAGATTTCTCCTCTAAAATAAGTGAATACCTTCAATTTTAAATTTTAGTAAAAATACATGTGGATAAAATCATCTGTTATGCCATTATTAAAGAGAATGGTGGCTGTGAGTGTCAGGTAATAATCAAGGTAAAAATAAAATAGAAAATTTTAGAAAAAACAAACCTTCCAGTTCGTCTGGTTTACTCCTCTGAAAATAATAATAGCTAACATTTGCTAAGTGCTTCCTGTATGCTTGGGGCACCATCTAAGGTCTCTATGTGACTTATCTCATGTCATCTTCACAATTGCTCATCACGTAATGAAAGAACTCTCATTATTCCTATTTTACAGATGAAGACACGGAGGCACAAAGAGTTTGAATAAATTGCCTGAGCTCACAAAAGTCAATAACTAGTAGAGTGTTGCTTTTAACTCAAGCTGGCTTATTTCAGAGCTCATGCTTTTAACTCGCTCCTCCTTTGAATCTAAGCTCTGATTTATACCTGCTAGTGGGGAAAAAAATAATGGAACTGGAGGTATAAAAGAAAGGAACTATTCATTGTCTCATGCTTCTATAATTTTTTTTTTTCTGTTTCTTTGCTTGGGAGCTCTGCTCCCATTCTCTATGTGCTTTGAAAACAAACTATTGGTTTGATTTGTTTCAACCAGTACTGTTCAAACATGGTGGTGTGAGGTTACACTAAAACCTCAATTTCTCTGTCTGGCTGGTTGACTTGGTTCCACCCAGCAACCTCAGCTTGCTGCTCTCATGCTGTGAGAGTATGGCAATTCTCTAAACATTGGAAGACAAAGTCTGTTGTTGCTCTATTTGTGAAGTCGCTTTGATGATGTCAACTTGTGCTGAAAGAATTCTGTACAACATTTTAGGACATGGAGGGTGATGGCAAATCAGAAAATAATCTGGGGAGGTAGACCCACGTTTGGCTGGCTAATATAGGAATCACAATGTAACATTCAAGCTGTACAGTCTCTTCTGCTCTGTAAATGAGACAAGTGATAGACTTTTCTTAGGAAAAACAGCATCTGAGTGGGAAGTCAAATGGGTGTGAGAGCAGGGGTGTAGTGAGTGAGACAGAGTAGGGCATGCTGGTATTCTGAACATGAAAGCACCTGGAATACTATTTGGGGCAGTGGAGAAGTTAATGCAATGCTAACATTGCTAAAGGACCAGGCTACGAGGGCTCAGCCTACGTGAGGTGGAGGTTAGAATGACAGGTGAACAAAGCGTCATCAAGTGGGTGACCTCTGGAGTATAAGGAGGTCCATGGATGGGGTCAAAGCAAAAATAAGACTGTTCTAGATGTGGGTGTCATAAAAACTTTGTCCACTAAACACAGCCTATATCTGAATTTTATTTTAATTAAGAAGTATGTGCTGATAAAACTACTCATTGTTATGCCTTTGATATTTTTCCTTAGTTGTTTTATGAAGTCCTTTGTATTTTAAAGGACTTCAGTCCACAAAAGCCTGCAAAAAATTTTTTTTTCCTGCTGTTGAAGACAGAAAAAGAGCCACCAGAGCTGGTGTAGTTTTAGAAAGTAAAGTCTGGTAAATCTGGGACAGCTGTGTTTTCTCATCCCGTATGCTTAAGCTTTTAAAGTTTTTTTAAGGACATTTTTATCAAGCTGTCTTGAATATGGGTGCTGCTAGTCCCAAGTGCCACAGAGAAGAGGGAGGAGGAAAGGGGAAGAGAGGGAGGAAAGGGTTAAGAGAGGCATGAAGATGGGAAGAGGAAAACTTATCAGACACTGTCCTGCTTATAGTAAGAAGAGGCACCCTTTTACAGCAAGATTTGGGAGGCAGATGGAAATACATAGATTAGAAGAAAGCCAATTAGGATCCAAACAATTTTTACTGAACAAATTTGATTTGTAAAGTGTAGTGACTTTTGCCCTACATTTGATTGAGGCATTTGTCTTCTAGTTGAATTAATTCTGGTCTAGCAGCTTTAAAAACAGGAGGAAAGCATTAATATATTTTAATTTCCTACATTAAGACTTAATTTTCCAGTCACCTACAGTCTGATTAAAGTATTTAAAATTTAATGCAATGCGATTATATATATTTCATGAAAGAAGTTTTTTTTTTTAATAACTGCGAATCACTTTTACAACATAGCTATTGATCTGAGGTTGCTTTTCAAGTTAGATTTTTAAAAGTAAGTTGTGCGGTATGTCTATTTCTAGAGCTGGCGAAATAGGAGTGGAGATGATTTAATCACAGAGATACATTTATCCCAGGAAACTGTCAGATGATCGCAGTATAAAAAGAACTTAGATGGTGTGTGCATTTCTTCAGTGCCCCTCTTTAAGCACTCACCACAGTGGAATTGTGCAGTATTTGTGTACTGGCACTTCTCCTCCTTATTTGGGGCCAGTGACTTTGTGCCTATTCACTCAGTGTTTGACACTTTATTTAGTCGCTCATATTTAAACGTTAAATGATTTCATATAAGATCCAGATTTCTTGCTTCTCTTTAAAAAGAACATATGTCATTTCCTGAGGTCACCTGTAAAATGGGTTCTCTTTCATTCAGTGCAGTCCCTGCTTTTCCCTATTGTCGATGGACACTGAGGCTGAATTTCATCTGTTATTTATCATTTTATATAAACCTTGATTCATTCATTGACATTATCTTCCTGGTCCCTGTAGGCATTTTACTTTTCAAACCCTTCTGACAAGGTTATCAATTTGTAGGTCAGTCAGATATCCTGGGGTACCTAATGTTACCCTCACATCACACAGCTGTATTCTCTGGTGCATTTCTGTGTATTCGATATGAATTTAATTTATGAAAAAGACAAAGAAATCGGTTCTGTATTTAAAATATAAAATAGATTGTCATTGGGAACTTTTGTTAAATGGATACATATTAAGAACTATAGCTAAGATCTATGAAAAACTACTATATAACTCATATTTTCTGGGAAGAAATGCTCAATAATTGGACTGGCTTTTGAGATATTTTTAGGAAATACATAAAAAAGTAGTATAAAAAATTAACTGATAATTCAACAAAAAACTTTTTTTTTAGTAAATTTTGCTATTATTAATAAATTTTGCATTTTGCTATTCAGGATTTTAAAGTAGGAATGTCACTTTTTTGTAGTTCATTATTTTTCAGAGAATTTTCATTTGTTTCTCATTACATATCACTTTCTACCGTTATTAAAGTTACATGTATATCTTATCTCTCTTACAAGGCTGTGAGTTTACTGAGAACAGGAACCATTTCTTATTCTTGTGTGTGTATGTGTTCCTAGGACTTTAATTAGTAGTATAGCATATAAATGTTCAAGAAAAATATATTTTATAAAAATAAAATAAATCTCTTTGTTTTTACAGGCAAAGCATTGGCAAATTGAAAGCTTTTTTCCCCTTTCTAAAAAGGATACTAATGTAATAGGAAGTGAGATTCGAGAAGAAACCATAAGGGAAATCCCTTTACTTTCTAATGAGGAATCATGTTTAGAGCCAACAGAACTTTCTCTACTTGATAAAAAAAACAAAGACGAGTCAATATGCAAGTAAGTAATTTTAAGTGTTACCCAGATGTCAATTGGTGTCTAGAGAAGACCTAGGTAAGCTTGGCCCAAAGTCCCTTCTGTGCTCCGTGGGGTGTCCGATGACTACCTCAAGATTCCTCTAAAATGTTGGTGCTTGGTAGGGGCGTGTGTGTGGCAGGAGGAGAATTTATACTCTTAGTGTTATAGCTGGTTCTTATTTCTTGCCTCCATTTAATTCTAGATTTCTATTTGTGTCTTCTAGTCCTTTGTTTCTGCTCCATCATCAACCTAATTGTGGAAATTAGCCCTTTTCCTCAGAAATGATATCTGTGTGTGTGTGTGTGTGTGTGTACATACATGAATGTATCTATCTCAGAATGTATGTCAGATTTTACTCCCAGTTTTGGTAGGGTATACAGTAAGTTGACAAGTTCAAATAGCTTAACTTTGAATCTTAGACATGACTCTCATTTTAATGCTTCTTGCCTTTCCTACATGTTGTTAAGCCATTTTTTCTCTTCGTACCACTCTGCTAGATCTCATTCTTACATTCCTCTTTCTCTCTAATTCCAGGCAGTTTTAGTTATTTCTTTTGTTTCCTTTATTCTTGCCAATCCATTCTCTCTTCATTTTACCTTTCATGCTAAATAAGTATTATTTTTTTGAGAGGATGGTTTTATTCATTGTATATTCTTTGATACTCAGGCACTTTTTTTTTTTTACCATGTGCATCTATTACATTTTTTTAGGTTTATAGAAAAATTGCGCAGAAAATATAGAGTTCTATATACCCCATTACACTCCACCCAGTGTCTTGCATTAGTGTGGTGTGTTTGTTACAATTTATGAACCAATTTTGATACTTTATTATTTAGTATAAAGTCCATAGTTAACATTAAGTGGATGCAGTTGAAGGTTCTTTGATAACTTCACTCAGGGACTTCTGCATTGTACATTTTCAAATTAATACACTCTTTGGTCAATCTCCTGTGGCTCAACCCCATTATCTGGGGTTACCTTTGGAAATACACATCACAGTGTTTTTCTGATGCAGTCCCCTTGCATTGGCAGGCCTCCCCTCTTGCATAAGTCCACATGAAATAACTTCTGCTTGGTCAATAGGAAGCTCACTCATCCTTGCCACGTCTATTGCTCTCTGGTTCCCTCCTTTCCCTTAACTTACTTGGGTGGCTCTGGCCACAGCTTTTTGCCTGCAGACTTTTTCAGGTATCAATAAATCACTGGTCTACTTTGTTCCTCTAATGATTTCCCCAGGCAACGAACATTAAATTCTTTGATCTATGTGAATGGAGGCTAGAACTGCAGGGGAAGCTTCCCTTCTCTCTCATGAGAGTGGGACTCAGCACACGCCAACAACTCTCTCCTCTCCTCTCTCATGTTATCACATCTTTGGTCTGTGTACATCCCAGAATGGTGGTTGGCCTAGGTGTGACCAGGTTGGTTTTAGAGATACCTCACTTTAGAATATGGAAATACTTTTTACCTCTTAATTATTTTGCTTTCAGACCTTTTGGACCTCTGTTGACAGGGACATAGAAGAAAAAAGTCCCCTTTAAACATCCTGTTACACTAAATTACGCTTTGGTATTTGTTCTTCCATTTCCTTGAATTATGGCTTGCTGAAATGTCAAGTGGCATTTTACTTTCAGGCAGAATGATCTCTTCAATTTAGAAAGATAGCATGACCAATCCTGTACAATAGTAGAATGCTGAGAAAGGAAAGACTTCTGATATGATAAAATGCCCCCACCCAGCTACCCAACTCAATTTTTATAGATCAGGAAATAAAGTTACCACAGGATAACACAGATAGATCATTGTTCCTCTGTCTGTCACACTCATAAAATAGTGAAGACAAGTGTTACAGATTCCTATTTAGGAGTATTTCAGCCATGATACTATTTTCCCCTTCCTTATGACAAACTCAGTTATTATTTTTTAAATCTACCTTTCTCTAGATTTAAAAATTAGAACTGTTTACTTCTTTCCTGACTTCTATCTCATTTTATTATAGTTTCTATTATTCCATGACACTGTGTTATGAAAACTTGTGCTGATATGTAAATTTTTAAATTCATAGTTTTCTCTTAAAACTGGAGCTTTGTATTTTGCTAGATTTTAAATAGGTGTACAGCAGAGTGATCTCACCTTAGTTGTAAGTTTCTGTAGGCTTTGGGAGAAATTTCCAGTGGTAAGAGGCAAAGTTGTATCCATCGTACTATATTTTATCAAATAATGATACATCAAAAAATACTCATGATCTTTAAAATTTCTGCTTTTATCTAATTCAGATGACTGGATTGAAATAATTTTAATAGTTTTATAGTAATGAGATAGTACAGAATAATACCATTTAGGAAGTATCGAACTAATTGAAAGAAAAAAAGTTAAAAATGTATCTTCAGAATTGACTTGTCAGGTATACCCCTCTCTTCTCCCAGAAACATGACCAGGAATTCTATGTGGAAAATATACAAGTGCAATGTCATTGTCAGCTGTAAAATGTTCTTCATGGCCTCCATCCAATACCAAAGAGATTACAAATCATTTTCTCCCTAAGAAAATATGATTCTGAAGAATGTGCCCTTTTCTTAATCAGATTAGTAAATCCAAGGAGAATCGTGCCAGTTCTTGTCCTTGTGCAAAAATATGAAAATAAAAATGTAAAAAAAGTTAGACAAAAAATGGAAAAGTACATTTGGTATGAGTGTATGAGGGCGGGGGTATGTTTCGATGATTGGGAAAAGCAATAAGAAAAGATGGAGAAGCAAAAAGAAAAATCCAATATAAAATGAAAGAAGCAGGAAAAATGAGGAAAAATTAAATAATTTAAAATTATGTTCTCATCTTAACTCCTAAGATTCTCTTTCCAGGATAAAAAATGTCGGCATATATTATCTTCTGGCTTATACATAAATACCAATTTCCCATAATGCTTAAGACATTTTATAATATTATGTCTGAGAAGAAGGTAGGTAGTAAAATGTCATCTTCAATTTAAGCCCTGGGAAGATTAAGATGAATATAGAGTTTAAGAGAATAAGGAAGTCCTAATGCTAAGTTAACAATTGATACAGAGAAATAGATTTTTCCCTTCCTTAAGTTCTGCAAAAATCATATTACCATTAGAAAATGAAAAAAAAAAAAAAGAAAGAGAGAAAAGGATAAAATAGGCAGCAAAAACTGCAGTGGACATACATTTTTCTTTATGGGGGAATATTCGGTTTCTGGATTTAAGCAAATTATTCTAATCTAGAAAAATAGATTAAAATAATTTAGAAAATATAACCTTAGAATATTACTTCATTGCAAAAATAATACATATTCATTAGGGAAAGTACAAATAAGCAAAAAGAAAAAGATCAGAAGAAATCACCTGTAGCAAAACCATTGCTAACACTTAGAAATTTCACTCTCCAAGCTTGTTCTGGGCATACTTATGCAAATAAATACATGGACAATTTATAAAAATGACTTAGTATGCATAATTTATAACCTATTTATCATTCAAAAATATAAAGCAAGTTCATTTCTGTATTATTAATATGAGTGTCCACAGACAGCAACATTTGTAATGACTCCCTAGGAATATATCATGTAGCATTTCAACCATTCTCTTGTTTTCAAACATTTAGACTGTTACAAATTTTAATTGGAAAAATATTTATTTAAATCCCTTTATGTGTACCTGAGTTCAACAAATTCTTTGAAGTGGAGCTGCTGAATCAAAAGTTTAAAAGCAATTAGGTCATCTTGCCAAATCCCAGTCCCAACACGTGGGTTCTCCCTCCAGTATGTGTGAAAATGGCTGCCTCTGAACCAACACTGGATGTTGTCATTGTCTTGAAACTGTTATCGTGATATTTCACTATTGTTTTAAATTGCATTGTTTTATTTGTGAGTGTGAACATTTTTTCAAGTTTATTAACTTTTAATAATTCAATAATGAAGTTGAGAGAGGTATTAGAAGTCTACTAAACTAACTCCTGTGGTATCTTTAAGAGAAGTACATCCCAGCCTCTTCTTGAATAATTGCTGTGGGATGCACTCACCATTATACAGATAGTGATCTTTGTTATTGAACTACTCTTTACTATAGAATGGTTCTAATGTTAAGTCAAATCTATCTTTTGTAGGAGTCTCTCTTATTGATTCTTATTCTAGGGCAACAAAGAACAAGTCTTCTCTGCCTGCTATTATCTGACACATTTTCCTTTGGTTACATTAAAAAAAAAAAATGCTTATGTGAAAAGGCTTAATTATTAGAAACCAGAATAAAAAAATCAGATGGGAATTAAAACAGAAATTTCTATTAATTTCTCAGTGAGTTTATATAAGGCAGAAAGCCCACTTAAAATCGATGTATTTTATATACGTGAAATAATTACAATGTTCTAAACTGTATATTATTGCTATGAGGGAACTGATATTTAATATTATTAAATGTTATTGATTAATTATTCTGCCAGTAGATCTTACATGAGAAATTAAATTGGAAAATTTTGGACAACTATAAGAAAAAATACACAAAACATAAAATTTCATTTTAAATCAGGCCTTATATGACACAAGACACTTGGAAGATTACCAGTCTACTTTCACCAACAATATGTGGCGGTAACTATCCTATGCCTATGTATGACAAATGAAAGCAAATTAAAGTCTACTCATTTTTGAAAGTTAAGTCATAAAAATACTACTACAGCAAATTTTTATTTTTGTAAATGCCACATCGCCTTACTTTTTGTCTTATCATCTGATAGTTACCATGAGTATTAGAACTGGCTGTAGGGAGTGTTGGAACTCCCTGCTTTGAGTAGAAAATATTGTACTATCAATGTTTAAAGTAACGGTAACCAATACTCACTGAGCTCTTACCATATTCCAGGCAATGTTCTAAGGTCTTTTGTGTTTAACTCATCAATTGTCACTGTAATCCTCAGAAAGAGCTGCAGTTATGATCCCTATTTCACGATTAGAAAAGCAAGTCACAAAAAAGTTAAACGATTTGCCCAGTACCAACCAACCAGCAAGAGGTGAACCAGGGATCCCACAGCAGGCATTCTGGCTCCAAAGTCAGTACACTTTGCCATTAATCTATACTGTCTGTCCAATAAGCATCACAGCAATATTGAAAAGTTATTGGTTTCTTAGTCAAGTGATCACTTTTGCCAAGTATCTGCTATGTGCAAGCCACTACTCTAGTCACTTGCACTTTCTGTTAATGCCTAGTTGGGCACTAGGCGATGTGTCATGCATCTTTCCTCCCTTCTACACCCAGAACCGAGAGATGAGAGGTCAGTTAGAGCCTTCCTTCTCGTATAATTAATGGCAAGTTTACCAGAGCCCATAGTAGATCCCTTTTCCTGTATCACCATGTAAGACATTTTTGCAAAAAGTTTCAAACTCTATCTAAGCCTTTTATTACATTCTTCTGCTTCTTTGTCTTCATCCATTAAGCACATTGGAATTTTAAGAATATTCATCTCTTTCTAGCTTCTTGTACATTTTTTTATAGTAACCATTCCCCCAAATATCAGATGTCTGTGGAAAGGAGCAATACGTTGGCCTTTGAATATGAAGTTAAATCTATAGTCTAGTTGTTCATAGAACTGCCTTTTGTCTTGGAGCTTTATCAATATAGCTTTATTTTCTAGGCAGTCATCTAAGTAGCACAATTTGAAGCAATTCCCATAAGATTCTCTTCTACCTTCATCCTACTTCCCTCTAAAGATTAAACTCTTTAGTGGAGATAGGCAAAGTCTTGTGTCTTATACGGAAAAAAAAAAAAAAATTATTTAAATACCACTGATGAGAGAGCCAGAAAGCAAATGGTATAAAAGCAGGAAAGAATTCAGGGTGTTTGCAAAAAAATCAAAGTTTAGTGTTAACTAATCTAAAATAGACCTCACTATTTCTAGGTCTCACTCAACCTTTTGCACCTCAGTTTATTCCAACAGTACTTTTCTGGGGGAAAAAAATTCTTTTTTCTAATAACTTTAAGGCCTAACTGCATGATACTCTGCCCTTCCTGTATCCAACACCAAGTTCTCGTTCAAACTGAGGGACATTCCACAAAAAATCTGACAAGTCTTTGAAACTTATAAGGTTATGAAAAACAATGAAAGCCTTAGAAATTGTTGTAGGCCAGAAGATGCTAAGAAGTCAGATTTTTGGCAATACAACTTGTAGCTGTTAAGGTTGTGGTCTATGACAGTGGGTGTTAAATATATTTGAGAAGATTTTCTGTTTTCTGACTGGAATTATATACAACTATATAATGATTTCACTCTCTATACTTCATTGATAAAAACTTTTTCATTGGTTTCAAGCTAATCTAAAATTTTCGTGTAGATTTATATAATAAGACTTAAAGATACTAAATTTTTCTGTATTTTGGATACCATAAGTGAAGATCCAGGCCTAATATTGGATAAAGGAGTTTTGACACATGCACCTGCTTATCTCATATAATTTGCACACAAGGCAAGATTAGTGTGTGTTTCTATGAAATTTTCTTCTTAAAGCTTTTTCTCTGACCTGCTAGTTGTTACGAAGACAGGCTCTTTACTTTAATTAGCCTCTCAGTCTACCTTTTTATATCATCACCTGGCTAGCAGGCATGTTATTCAAAGATTTGGCTTAATTGGTATAAACAAATATCACCACTTAGGTTCACAGGATAGTTTTTTGTTTTTGTTTGTTTGTTTTTTTTTGTCAAAGTAAGATAAGTATTTATAGCCATAAAATATCTGTTCATCCTTTGTGGTTTATATTTTATTTCATCATGAATTATTTTCTTCCAGCATCAGGCCATCAGAGCTCATAAATTTAGGTATACAATATAAGGAAAGAAATATCTATAAGAAAAAAACACATAGCCTTTACAATGGTGAAGTTATACAAAAATCATCCAGTAAGTAATCACTTTTGATATAGTCTTATAATGTTATTATTTTATAGATTGGTATGAACAAGACAAATGTGTATCAGGAATGTTGGTATTCCATGATGAACTTGATAAAGGTAAGGAGGTCCTGTGATCTCCACTTGACAAAAGAGGACAATGAAGCTCAAAGACATTGAGCGACTTGTCCAAGGCTGCACAGCATACAAATGGCAGAAGTATAAGGTCTAAGCCAGAAAAAGCATGTAAGGTGCCCACTATAGTTCCCTAAATAGAGTTGGCACAGAATGTTAATTCTTTCCTCTAAATATTTAAGAGATGAAAATAAATAAAAACTACTTTTGCTTTCAGGAAGCCCAAAACCACATAGAATGATATATTAGTTTAGTTATTAGCTGACTAGAAAACGAATTACAAAAAAAAGAAATTGAAAAAAAAGAATCATTACCGTACTGAAGTGTATTATTTGGAAGTGTAGTGAAAATCATTCCTGAAGCTCCATCACATAATGAAACTATTTCACTCTTTACAAATCTTTTTTTAACTTATATCCAAGCAGCAGCTTTACTTTTATAGAGCTATATGTTATTTTAATTCTAAAATGTTAATTTTAGAATTTGTGTTGAAATTTTGCTGCAAAAAGGTACATCATTATTTGTTAATATTCAATGTACATTTATAAACTTGATCTATTCCATAGGACTTTTGTCAGGATTACAAGAGATATTACATGCATAGCACTTAGAACAGTATCTGGCATACTATAAAAACTCAAAATGATTTTCTTAGTAATATTATTATTATTGTTATAATACTTCAGAGCATAATCTTTGTTTTGAAACATACTTGAGCTTAAGGCCATGGTCTGGTGTTTACTAGCTATGTAAATTCAGGCACGTTATTAAAGCATCTTGATCCCCTCCTCTAATTCCTCATCTGTCAGAAGGGCATAATGATACTTTACAGGTTATGAAGATTTCTCCTTTGGTTTGACATAACGAATTGTTTCTCAAACTATGTTCCTTGTCTTAAAAGCATCAGCGTCACATGAAACTTAGAAATGTAAATTTTGAGGTCCCATCTTCACCCTACTGAAGAGGGAATGGAGTGGTGCATAGTAGTTTATGCTTTAACAAGCCCTCCAGTTGATTCTGAGGCAATGTAAAGTTTGAGAACCACCAACTTTTCCCATAGCAGGTGCTCAGTATGAATGTTTTCTTTTCCTAGATACTGAGCCATCATAATGACAAAAGCACAGTTTCTACCTCCACAGAGGTAACAATCAAACAAACATAAAATTACTTCTTGAATTTAGCTTTTCTAGACTTCCATTCTATTATCCATTTACCCCATGAAGCAAAAAGAAAATGTTTTCACTTTGTCCAACACTTTGTTTTTAAGGGCATGATTAAAAGACCTCTTCTTTCCATCTCATTTTGTGCATTATAAATACAATAACACAGCTCTGGTTTACATTTTAGCAAAATGAAAAAGTACCTGCAAAATCAAACATTTAGATATGTTGTTAAATTAACTGCTTAAAAAATAGATTTTATGTTACAAAAGATATAATTTCCTTCTAGATAAAAGAGAAACTGGAGCTTTTCCAAAACTGCAGAATACTCATTTTCAAGGGAAAACGGCAAAAGAATACAAAATAAAAAATAAATGAATGGGAAGCCTTGAGTTCCATTTGGTCCTTTTGAATGAAAGGACCGTGGGTTTATTGTGAACAGCTGTGTTTATGGGGTTTGCTGATCACTGCATTGCAGCTGTACCAGCTGACTAACAGGAAGGTTAAATTAAAAAAAGAAGAAAAAGTAGACTTGGAAATGTGTTATCTCCTTCCGAGGAATTAATGATATTGTACTTTTTTTCTATCCTCCCCTATAACGTGATGCTGTGAAGGTGCATTTAGGTCATTGAGCATCGGAGCCCTGAAAGAGCTGCCTGAAGTGAATACACCGGCTTTTCTTCTAGACCCTGAGAAATATTTTAGGAAAGAGCCAGAGGAGGACTGTCCCCGAATTCCAGAGCTTCCATCACTTTCTGAGAGTAAGTCCTCAGCCATCACACACTTCCATCCTCTCTCTCCATGAAACTCAACCAATTAAAAAAATACAGCAGAAGCGCATGAAAGGAACACATGTTTGCCTTCTGGGTTAGAGTGAAATGAAGTGTGGTTTGACTGTTAAGATTTATGGCTCAGCTGCTGATCTGTGCTCTCAGAAGGAACAGCCAACATGCTGAAGTGAAATACATAAAAATAATATTTTTATTTTGTCACTTTTCTGAAGTCAGAATGCCGTGTACGGGTATTGTAAGTTGCCATGGATAGAAACCCCTACCCCCGAATAATCTTAATTTTCAAAACCAATACTCTAGAGAAAGAGACATCATAAGACTGCTTTGGAACAGTCTCTGTCAATCTGGTTTTGTTCTTTTCATGTGAAACACTGTAAATAGAGGCTACTTAAAGCGTATTGTCTTAGAGACTTCCAGCTGCAGTGTTTGGCTAATATGATGAGAGCACAAGAAAGCTGAATTTATAAAACATAAATGAATAATCTCTCAAGATTTTGAAACAAGATGTGTAAAAGAATGCTCTATTTTTCAGACTGTAGCTTTCTGAGTCTAAGAGTTTGAAGAATAACTTCTGTACCAAAAATCCTACCCTCACACAGAGGCCCCGCAGGAGTGCAGGCAGCACAACCTGATTCTCAGTGAGGCACTCAGAAAGCATATGGACACAGCAGGGAACTCATTTAAAATAATGAATGAAAAGTACATTTCAACTTGTAACAGTCAAAAGATCAGAACCGTCTTCCGAGGTCTGTGGTTTCTAAACTTTTCAAATTCTCCCAGATAGGGATTCGACATCATCCTTGAGAAATAATAACCCTGTAGGAGGGAGGCATTTCTTTATGTCCACACCTGAAGAGGTTTCTCCCATAGAAAGGGCGAACGGATGGTCAATATATATATATTTTTTAATTTCACTTACGAGCAAGGTATAGCTGTCATTCCTTGTCGCCACAATTTCTAGTCCAATTATTATCAGCTTCCTTTGCCTTTTCTTAAAGTTTCTCTTTTCTAAATTTGTAATCATTTATTTGCTCTCATGAGGGCCATCTATTGTTTCTGCTCATTTCTTTTAAAAACCGGAATCCATAAACTTCAGGGCTCTCAATAACCTTTAGGGAATCTGACAGGGCTCTCTGTCTTTCATTCTATTGTTTTTCACCAGGTTGGTTCCTCTTTAGAGATAAATGTGAGGAATACTTACCTGGTCCGCCTGAGTCACAGATGGAAGAGAATCAGGGAACAGACATTAAGAAGAGCTCCAGAGAGCTAAGATAAAGTGTGAAGACAGTTCAGACACAGAACATGCACACAGGAGTCAGAACTGAGACAAGAGAAATGGGTGACTGGGAGCATTCAGAAGCGGGAGAGCAGGAAGTGGGGGAGGTCAACAGTCAGGGCTTCAGACGCCTCTCCTCAGCCATGTGTGAAGAGCCTTGTGCATTCTCCTTCATCCACAGATGAATTCTCCTAATGGGTAGGGAGGGTGTGTGTTGGGGGAGGTGAGTTGATGGCTAAATGAAAACACCTAAAATACCTAAAAGACTAATAATATATTTTCAAAGATAATTTTGTTCTCCTGGATTTCTCTCTCTCTCTCTCTCTCTCTCTCTCTCTCTCTCTTTCTTTCTTTTGTTTTACATTAGTTTCAAGTATACAGCACAATGGTTAGGTGTTTATATGATTTATAAAGTGATTCCCCCAATTACTCTAGTACCCATCTGGCACTACACACAGCCATTATAGTAATGCTGACTATATTCCTGTGCTGTACTCCACATCCCTGTGACTATTTTGTAACCACTAATTTGTACTTCTTCATCCCTTTACCTTTAAAAGTTCCTGTAATTTTCACTGTTTTTAAAAGTTGTTTACTCTCTTTTGCTTTTTTTTCTTCAGCTTTTCTTCCTTTGCCTTCTCTGTAAGTGAAAATAGTTTCCTTTTTATTTCTAAAGTTTCACCAACTTGAGGGAGAGACAAATACAAACTATTGAGGACAACAGAATGCTCAACACATGATACCACAGATGAAGTTCTGTGGAAGAGCCAAGGAAAAAGCCATATTGACTCTGGCTGAGGCATAGAAAGGAATTCAAAGTAGAGGTCACGTCTGAGCTGGACTTAGAATGAGTAGGCATTCAAAGGGTGAGGGAGGAGAGAAAGAAGTCAAGATGAAGGAACTAATGTCAGGAAAGACACAGCAGGGATAAAGTAGGGTAGAAGTCCAAATGATTTTAAATTTGCTGCAATGGCTGACTTCATATGGCAACAGGTTAACTGAGTTTGACACAATGAAGAGAGTTGAGTCTGGCATGCATTGAGTTTCAGGTACTGGTGTGCTATTTAGAAGTAAAGTTCTGGAGGATGGAAGAGGACTGTAACATGCTTTGCATACTGAAATAATGTTTGCTCACTTATGTATTTAGCCTTCCCTAAGGTAGATGTTAAATGTGCTAGCCCCTGTACTGGATGTTGGAAACACAGAGCTAACATGTATATGCCCAGCCTTCAAAATCTCAAAGACTAGTTAGGAAAATAAACAAGGAAACAAATAATTATATTTTATAGCAAGGTCTATGATAGAGATAAGCACTAGGTACTGTGAGACCACGTGGTTTTTCAGAGGAACCAGATTATGTCTGAGCTGGATATTAAATATTGTTATTAGTTAAAAAAAATAGGGATGATAGTTCTGGCAAAGGAATAGTATATGCAAATGTAGGGTGGTAGGAGTAATCTGGTGTACTAAGCAAGCTACGTGTAGTTCTCAATAGCTGGGTTCTATAAAAGGCATGATGGAAAATTAAGGCTAGATAGGTAAATGGGAGCTAGATCATGGAGCACTTAGTTTACTGTGTACTAAGGACATTGGCATCTATTTTGCTAGAAATGAAGAACTATTAAAATGCTTTAATCAAATATTCTAAATTATCCCATTTTATCTCTTTTATTAATTCTTTTGTTTTTGTATCTCTTTGTATTGTTCTTTTAGTGATTGCAATATTCTTTCCTATGATCTTTATCTCTTCTTGTGGTACTGTATTTCCCTCTGAGATTATTTTCCTTCAGTCTGAAGACTTTGTACAATTTTTTTATAATGTGGATCTGCTGGTAAGTTATTTTCTCAGCTTCTATGTGTCTGAAAAATTCATTTATTTCATTTTGAGTTGGAAAGATATTTTCACTGGGTTTAAAACTCTAGGCGGCGGGATTTTTTTTTTTTCTTTCAACTCCTCAAAGATAACATTCCATTGTTTCCATACTCCCATAGTTCCTGTTTAAAATCTAACTCTTAATTTATTGTTGCTGCTTTGAATGTAACATCTTTCTTCTGGCTGCTTTAAAGATTTTTTTCTTTATCCCTGTTTTTCACTTTTCTCTATATTTACACTGCTTGGGATTGATAGGAATTCTTTAATGCCCCTTCATTTTGGACAATTCTCAGCCATTGTCTTTTGAAATATTATTTCTTTTCAATTTCCAGTCTCCTGTCCTTCTGGGTTTACAATTACATACATGTTAGACTTTCATTGTATCACAGATTTTTCCTATGTTTCTACTTCTTCTTTTTCTTTTTCTATTTTCCTTTTTGGCCTTCATTTTGGATATTTTATATTGACTTGTCTTTGCTTTCACTAATCCTATCTTTTGCCAGTCTGTTTTAAACCCATGTTATCAGTTTCTAATTTTAGATTTTATATATGTATTTTTTCAGTTCTAGAAAGCCATTTGAATCTCTTTTATGTGATTCTAATTCTGTTGAAATTACTCATGTTTTTATCTATTTTGTTCAAATTTTCTCTCTGTTTTCTTTAACATATTAATAATAGTAATTTTAAAGTCTTGACCTGCTGATCAATATCTAGATGATCCTGGTTCTGTTTCTAATGTCTATTTTTTCCTTGGTTATTGGTCACATTTTCCTTTTTCTAAGTCCTGTAATTTTTGTAAATTTTTTTATTGCATGACAGAAATTATATATGAAAGATATATAGATACTGAAATTAATGTTATTTTCTCCCAGAGACAGTTCATTCTTTCCTTATTTCAACAGAAAGCATGAGGAGCAGATTATGTTAATCCAATTAGAAACTGAGCTTGGTCAGTGCTGGGTTATAGCTCTAGTTAGACTTAGTCTATTTCCGACTCCATATGTCTGTTTTAGGCCTCTCTCTTTTGAGGAATATTGTCTCCTAAGTACTGCAAGACTGCAGGAAACCTTACTTTGCTTCTTCAGTTCAGTCCACAGTCTCCCACAGCACCCCAGCACTCAGAATGTGTCCTATGGGGAACACAGGCCATAGTTATGGAATTTCTCTGAATTCCAATCTACACACCAACCCACATAGTCATCAAAAGCTTTTCTAATTTTACTTCTCTTTAGAATAGTCTCTCTGTTTATGGTAAGCGAGTTTCTTAGAAATGCCCAGACATGATAAATCCCCAGAGGGAAGAAAATATTTGGCAATCTCAGCTGATCTCAGAAGGATTCTACCATCTCTAGAGTTTTTAATTTGATAATCTTTGCTTCTATAGTCCTCTGATGACTTTAAAAATTTATTTCTTTAATTTACCTGTTTTCTTTTTCTTTTCTTTATTTTTTATTTATTTTTTCCTATCTGGTACAATGAAAAGAATGGCCTGCTACTACCTATTAAATCCTAACCAGAATTAAAATTCCCATTGAAATGTTTAAAACAAGAAAGTGACATGAACAGATTTGCATTTTATAAAGCTTTCTGGAAACTCTGTGATGAATACATTATAATGAGGCTAGATTGAAGGCAGCATATTATTGTATTGGGAAATTGTTCACAGCCAGCTACCTGCTTTTAAATCCTCAATTTTCCTTCTATTATTTGTTTATATCTGGATAACTTACATAAGCTGCTAGTCTCCATTTTCTCATCTGTTAAGGGGACTAATGATACCTGTTTCTTATAGTTGTGTGGGTTAATTTTTAACACAATGACTAGCACAGACTAAGCATTCATTAAATGATATCTATTATTATTTTGAAGATAAAGAGGCCCCAGAAAGGAAGTAATTAATTTTAGAAAGGAAAATAATTTAAAGGATTATGTGCCTGATGAGATGTTAAGATATATATGACCATCAGGTTTCTAGCTTGGATAACTATGTCAAACAAACAACAAAAAAAAAAGAGTATTATTGAGAGAGGAAATACAGGAGGGGAAGATAGTTTTAGAGTCAATTTTTAGAATATGTTGAGACAGAGGGCATGGTATATCTACCAAGAAAAGCTAACGTTTTTTCAAGAAACTGAATATAGTAGGAAGGAAAGACAAAGAGCAACTGAAGAGCAAGTACAGTCAAGACGGGCATGTTTTAGAATTAATTTCATTTTTAAGTTCACATTTTTTTTCTGATTTTAAATATAAATTTTGAGCTTTATGGAAAATTAGCTAGTAAGAAGCAAAGAGAAATGCTTGAATAGCAGATCTAAAGAGCAGCCACTACTCCCAGGCCTGAGACAGAAAGGCCAAGGGAGATGCCCGCCCAGCAGGTAGAGCTTTCTGGAAGGCTGTTTTCAGGGGCGCTCAGGGAAGCCATACACAGGGAGGTGCTATCTTTCAGAACTCGTTGAAAAGCCATCAAGG
This sequence comes from Pteropus alecto, assembly GCF_000325575.1. Classification (NCBI taxonomy): domain Eukaryota; kingdom Metazoa; phylum Chordata; class Mammalia; order Chiroptera; family Pteropodidae; genus Pteropus; species Pteropus alecto. Next base: position 896,153 of record NW_006435762.1, on the reverse strand, counting down.
GAGTGCGGGGGATGCTGTTCACCGGGAGGAGTCGCACTGGTGGCCCTCTGCTGGACTCTTGGGGTGTAATGAAAAGCCATTTACTGGACAGTACCAGACAGGTGTCTGTTTTGCAAAGCCATCTGAGAGAGTGACAACAGAAGTTGCTGATTCTGAGCTCTAGAGAAGCCATATCTGCATTGCAGGAGTCTGGAGCTAGAAAAGTCACTGTCGGAGCTTGGTCCTGGAGAAGTCAAGCTGTAGGAGCCTAATGAGAGAGAAACTGTAGCCCAAAAGCCGATGATAGGAGCACCCTCTTGGAAGATAAATTCACTTTTTCTTTAATGTCCCTCTAGTGCCCTCTAGTGACAGAGCTCAACATTACACCAGCTGGCAAAGAAG